>NC_056739.1:1834634532-1834804532 GCF_019279795.1 Protopterus annectens
AAAGAGTCATGTGCTATTCAGTATTCATTAGATATCCAGATTGGACGGATATAAGTACTTTTCAGGGGCCTATGTCAACATGTCTTAAAATGAATGGGTTTTTATTTCATTTATTGTATGCTAATATACAGATATATATATATTTTTTTATTCATAAGGAAATATAGTGATAGATGTCAGGAATTTCTGTTTATATAATGATGTGTATATTACAAAAAAATATGTAATTTTGGCAAAGGTATGTTAGTACAGTCTTAAAGTTTATTAAACATATTTTAATTCATTAAAGGGGAGGCACCTACATTATAAACAAGTAAAACTAGTTTATTTGAGGAAATATCAGCATCTGCATTTCTCTTTTTTCACATAGTCAATATCTATAATAACCTGGAAAATCAAGTATCTATTTATCTCTGAGCTATATATTTATTAATCTCTGAGCTACATATTTAAATGTCTAACTTGTGTCATTATATAGTGCTGTGGGAAAGGATGCTACAAGGATGAGTTATTTTTCCTGATAGAATGAGACTGTAAAGTGCAATGCAGCAGCATCAGTATTAATAACACTGAACGGCTGATAGGAAATCAGTATGGATAATATGTGATATCGCATTTATATACACCGGTTTTAGTTAATGGCAAATAAAGCAAGCTGGCAGTAGAATACTGAATGATCAACAAGACAAATAAATGTAAAATAAAAAGAAAATGAACATTTCATATTATCTTTCTTTGATGTGAAAACAAGCAAAAGACCATTTAGTCTGATGTTTAGTTCAGATGTCAGAAGGAAGTATATCTTCTTCTTCATCTACGTTGACAATTCACTTTTAAAAAATGTTTGTGCACTTTATACAATTTCAGATGCCATTGTATGTTAATCAAAGAAAATCATTATTTTTAAAGGAAGTATATAGTGTACTTCATTCAGCATGAAACAGTTTGTAACATGCTTCATTCCACTATAGCTACAATATTCTACTTTAAGGAAGTATATTAACATCTCAGTTTTTTTTCGGATGCATAAAGAACAGTATTATAAAAATGTGGTCAACACAATAACATAATCACCCGGATTTACTTATCTTCCATGCAGGACTAGCTTAGTCCAGCATGGAAGTGACCATTTGGGAACAGGGCGGCAGCGCACCATGCATATTAATGATGCATGCTGCCCAAGCTCCTAGGCTTACACAGAGCATATAAGAGTGCAGGGGGCGTGTCTGAGAGGAGAGCTCTCAGAATAAACATGCCCCCACAATGTAGAACAGCAGAAAGGGGAATGCAATGAGCTAGACTGCTCACAGGTGACCGCATATCCCCACCAACAGTCCCTCTTGTGTATAACAGCAACAGACTATAGAAATAAAATGAAGAAACCTTTTTTTTTTTTTTTTAAACATCTGATTACAGCTAACCATAGGTGTGCGGGTGTGCCCATCACTTAGCTACGGTTAAAGCAGCTTAAAAGGCTGAAGAGGATAACAAGGAAGATATATGCAACTAAAGCAGCAGAGCAATAGTGTAGTGAGCAGATCATTCACCTTACAAGCAGGCATTCCTGGTTCAAGTCCCACTGCAGCACATCAAATCTTACATGGCAAAGCACGTTATGACCAATATATTTGTTGCATAACCCACTAAATAACATATATTTATGAACTGGAGTACTGGAGTAAATGCACATGTGAGATGTCAGTGTCATAATGAATAAGGCAGTAGTAAGCCGGTCTGAGCAGCAATAAGCAGTATTAAGCATATTTAGGCACTAGCAAGTGAGTGTAACCCTGTTTGCGTGGCGATAAGCAATGCCTACACTGGCTAAGCAATTCTCAAGCTAACTCTCTGTAAGCAGATGTAACAGCAGGTTAGCAGTGCTTACAGTCACACAAACCTGCTTACAACTGCCCAAAAGTGCTTTAATCACTCTGTATCCAATGGCCCTTATTCTGCCCGTCAACAAAATAAGCAACCATGCAGCTCTCGAACCTAGGACCATAAACAGCATAGTTCCAGTAGTTACCAACCAAGCCATCACAGAAGGACAGAAAAATGAGGTAGTAGCAAACAAGTCCTCATCATAGTATAACTAAACTGAACCTGTGAAAGGCATCAGTATACAAGTCATATGTGCCATAACCCACTACATAACATAAATATGTGAACTGGAGTACAGCAGTAAGCCCAGAAGTGAGGTGTAATTGTAATAGAGTGTTGAAGTCCACAATAAAACAGAAATACTCCACAGAGTGTACGTACACATAAATCATAGGTTCATAGGTAGGTACTAGGCTATCTGCCTGAAGACATTTATAAGCCTAGCCAGAATGTGTTGGCTTTCGTCGCCCCCTTAGGTTAGCTCCATGTGCCTCTGTCCAGCAGAGCAACTGAAGTGATCCCCAAGGTAAGTTTTCTATTTTCCATCCACTCGCCAAGATTTCTTTTGAAGAGTGTTAGCGAGGAGCTCTGCCTAATGTAGATTGGGATCTTGTTCCAAAGCATGGGAAGTCTCTGAGACAGGAATCTATCCCTCCAGCACATCCTATTTATTGTTGTGGTGAGGTCTAGATCCCTAGAGCATGTGGCTCACAGGGGATAAGGTTTTCTTTAGGTGGAGCAGGTCCAACAATTCTGGGTTGGACATGGCCTTGTATGTCAGGCAGAGATCACCTCTGAGTAGGTGGTATGCAACCTAGTACAGCTGTAATTTCTTCAGTCAAGCTGCATAGGGCATCTGTTTGAGGCCAGTGATCCTCTTGGTGAGGTACTTCTGTGGTCTTTCCAGCTGTTGCAGGTGTCTTGTAGGGTATATCGCAAATAGGGCGTTGTACTCTATGATGGGTCTGATGAGTGATGAGTAGAGCGGCACAATGACCTCTTCTGATCTGGATGCGAACCCTTTTGGGATTAGGTGGGCCATGTAGAAGGATTTTCTAACCACTTTGGCAATGTGATTATCAAAGGTGAGATTACTATCTACTTGGGTCCCCAGATCCCTTATTATGTCTTCCATATTTAGGGGACTACCACCTATGTGGTAGTTTGTGGGTACTTTGTTTTTTCCAAAGGGGATGACTATGCACTTTTTGGCATTTAGCTTGAGGCCATGATTTTGACGCCAGGTATCCATCTCAGTGAAACCCTTTTGGAGGATGTCTGTGTCAGCTGGAGAGTCAATTATAGCCCCTAGTTTGCAGTCGTCTGTGAATCTGGTCAGCCATTGTCCTCCTGTGCTTGCCTGTACCTCTGGGAAGTATATGCCGAACAGGAGGGTTCCTAGGACTGAGCCCTGGGGAACTCCACTTGTAACCGATTTAGAGTCGGACCTAGCTCCCGCAACTCTCACCATGTGGGTTCTGTCTGTGAGCCAGTTGGCAACCCATCTTGTGACGTAGAGGTTTATGTTCAGGCTGGTGAGCTTGTCTATGATACAAGAATGGGGAATGGTGTTGAAGGCCTTTGCAAGGTCTAGGTAGGCTGTTTGTACCACCTTTCTCTCACCTATAGCCTTGGTAACTGTCTCAAAGAAGTCCACCAGATTTAGCGGGCATGAGCTGCCCTTAACAAAGCCGAGCTGGGTAGAGTCCAGTGTTTGTAGGTTCCCAATGTCTCTGTTAATGAGTTCCATGATGATGCACTCCATAGCCTTGCAGACCAGGCTAGTCAGGCTTATAGAGCGATAGATCCTGGGGTCTGTTGTGGCTCCACCTTTGTGGAGCGGAATAACCGCTACTGTGCGCCATTCTATGGGTACATAGCCTGTGGAGAGGCTGAGTTTGAACGGTGTGTTTAGGTGAGGGGTTAGTTCATCTTTAAGCTCGTAAAGGACGCAGCCTGGGATACTGTCCAGTCCCACTGATGCTGTGTTTTTGGCTTTGAAGAGGGCTGTTTTAACCTGAGTGTCTGTGATTTCAGGGACTCTACATTCTTCTGGTATGGTTATGGGCCCTCTTGGGGGTGAGAGGGGGGTGAATTTTGCGCTGAACCTGTCTGCCAGGATGTTGGCGATATCGGTCGGTTCAGTGCATTTTGTGCCATTCTGCACTAACTCCGAGCAGATCTGAGCATTGCCACTTAGATTCTTGACATAGCTAAATAATGCCTTGTGGTTATCTTTGGAGTCCTTGGCAATGTTTTTTCAAAGCTCGCCTTGGATGATTTTATGAGGGATCATAGTTTTGTGCTGATACTGATCAGGGATATCTTCCCTTCTTGGGATTTTACTCTTTTCTGTACTAGTTTCCTCCTTCTATTGTATAGCTTGTTTATGGCAGAAGGCCACCAGACTGGTTTCCTTTTCTTGGAGGGGTGAGTCTTGGTTTTGCTTGGGATGGCATGATCCATGCATTCTTGTAGGTGCCCGTAGAATGCATTAGTAAAGAATTTTGCCGCTTGGACAGCATTATCCTTCAGCATGGGGGCTTTGAAACTTTCCACCTCAGTCTTAAGTAACGTGAAGTTTGCTTTTGAAATGTTTTTCATGGTGGTTTTCTTGTCCAGGGGTGGGGTCAGAATGTGGATATCCAAAGTGATTTGTTTATAGTCAGATCTAACCAGCAAGGAGTTGACCTCTGGTGTGGAACACCAGTCGCCCATTTTGGTGATGAACAGGTCCAATATGTTGTCACCTCTGGTGGGAGTGTTGACCAGTTGAACAAGGGCGTTTGAGTTTATGAATTCTAGGAAATGTTGGGCAAGGGAGTTAGTACTTGAGTAGTTCTCCAAGTTAATGTTTGGATAATTGAAATCACCCAATATTAGGGTGTTTGGTAGGACCTTTATGTTTCCCAGTGTTTTCAGGAATGCGGAATGGAGGTCCTGGGACATGGTGGGTGATCTGTAGCAAGCTACAATTTGAATTGCAGTTTAGCCCATTGTTAATTGCACGTGGATGATCTCTGAAGCATCTTGCTGTGCCACTAACCTGGAGGTGTGGGTATCCTTGATGAATATGGATACGCCCCCGCCTTTTGTATTTCGGTTTGGGTTCTGTGGCCGAAATGTATGGTGTGAGTTGTAGCCTGGTAGTGCTGGGGTGCTCTCTGGAGCCTTAAACCAGGTTTCTGTTACTGCACATATATCGATTTTCTCCATACTAAGGAGTGCCTCGAGTGCATGCATTTTGAGCTTCAGACTTCTGGCATTGAGTAGCACTACCCTCAGTTTTTTGTTACTTGTGCTATTTACGGCGGTAGGTTTGTCTTTTGAGCCTTGCCTAAAAAAGGCACTATGGGGGTGGCAAGAGCTTTGGCCAGTATTTGAAAGCCTAAGGGTGACAGGTGCAAGCTGGATACCAGGCGTACATATAAGGTGTACCATATGGATACCAGGCATACATATAAGGTGTAAAGAATAATAACTCAATGCCAAAAAGGCATTATAATGAATGTGTAATGTAAGCATTGCACAGGCCAGCTTAGGAGGTGTGAGCAATTTGTAGACCAGCTAACTCATTGTGCCCAGTGGTATACCCCTTTAAACAATGGCAACTTTAGGTAAGCAGGTTAGTCCATAGCTTAGCCTTTTCAAAACCGGCCAATCACTGAAAAGTGTGGGAAATTGGCCCTACTTAAACCCAAAAGGCGGGAATACATCTCATAACTGGTTGTAGTGTCACCTTGCAGGCACTATGGCAGTAAGGGGAGAAGAAGTGTGCTTCTGGGCGCAGCACTGGTGCATCCAGGAGTCCAAGGTCATCGCAGGACCCCTAGTTAAAGACCATGAACAGAGACTGCTGCAGGGCCAGTACCAGGGCTCCTAATATAAGGCGCAGGCCTGGGACCATCTCGCCCGCGACCTCACCAGTGCCACTGGCATACCCCAAACTGGTGAGCAGGTCAGGCACCACTATGCTGACCTGAAGTGGTGGAACGGGGACCTGTAGGAATGGCTTCAAGAGGCAAGAGCATCAGGGGATGTGCCAGATGAAAGTTTCACACCAGAATGTGTGTAATAATTGCCAGCTCAGGTATATCATGGATAGGTATGGCTAAATATTCCTCTTATGTCCTCCACAGCTGCAACAGAGCGGGCCGTGAACGAGGCGGCCCACATCAGCTGCCTGGCAAGGTTGCAATGCGAGGCAGGTCAGTAATACTCATGCACTTACTGTCATAGGAAATAAAAATAAAAGTAGTAGTAAATTAATTGCTAGTACAAAACCCGTATTGTTCAAGGCAAGTACTGCATACACAAGAGAATATGGCAGGAAGAGTCTCATATTGTTTGTATATCAATAAAAGTGTAATATCCTGACAAAACAGGTCTAACTGCTGGACTGCATGTGTATATTCTGGTATCATATGGTAATATAGATTTGCAATTATGTAATAGTACTGTTGTATTAAGCACTGTTACCCACACCATGCACCATAAACTGAATGTGTAGGAATGCCTGTATATGAAAGGTGCAATCCCCAGACGCCATTTAGTACAACTGAGAGACACATAAACAGTAAACAGGGAAAATGCAGACAAAAAAAACAAATAGCGCATGCAACTGATATCTGAACTGTTGTTTATTTAGCACACACAGTCATGGTTTGAATCCTGCCAGTGGTAGTAGTCTGCATACAGAATCATACCCCACAACTGTACAGCTATGTCCAGAATATTAAAGTGGCCCATATCTATTGCCTATCAACCTGTCCTCCCTGGGAAATCAGTGGGATGATCCCAGACATATAGGCAGCAAACAGGAAATATAACTGATTGACACACATCTATGACAACAAACATGGCACACTAGCAACTCCCCAATACCTTATGTGACTAAGAAGCCACATATGTCCCATTTGCATCCCGACTTGTTAAGCTGTGGTCAGAGTGTGTACAGTAACAGAGTGAGATGTATGTGCATAGTAGTAATGTGGAACCTGGTACTGTGTGTGGGAACATTCAGGTAGTGCTAATAAGCATTCCTCCCACAGGTCTGTCAGATACCAACACTGTGCCCAGAAATACAAGAATGATATGCAGTTGCTCTGAACAATGAGGTATTACACATCACTGTCACCCACACTGTCTTACAACATATAACTGTCTAGGAAATCATTATAAGAGTGTTGTTAAACAAGGTCAGAATGCATAAGAACAGGGGATTAATAAGACAGAAAGCAGATTGGAGATATACAGCAATATCAATATAGCAGACACAAATATGATGGACAGTGTTTAAGGTGTAGCAGACACAGCCATGATCTGAATCCTGGGAGTGGAAGTAGACTGCATACAGATTCATACCCCACAGCTGTACACATGAGGCCAGAATGTCCAGTATATGTGCCCATATCTGCTGCCTGTCCCCCTGTCCCCCTAGTAAGTCTGTGGGATGATCCCAGATGTGTAGCCAGCAAACAGGGAATACAAGTGATTGCCAATCATCATGAGAATACACCTGTTAGTGTAGCAACCTCTGAAACTGTTAGGAGAGTAATATTTCAAGTATGTCCTATCTACACTCTCATGTTGTCAAGCTGTGACCAGAGTGTGTACAGTAACAGAGTGAGATGTATGTGCATAATACTAATGCGTAATCAGGAACTTTGTGTGGCAACATTCAGGTAGTGCTAACAAACATTGCTCCCACAGGTACATTGGATACGAACACTATGCAGAGAAATACAGACCAATATAACCTGTATTGGTACTGTCCACCCGGGTATTGTAGGGGATTGTGAGTTTTGCAGTTTCTCTGAATAATAAAGTATAACTGGTCACTGTTGTCCACACTGTGCTGCATAATATAACTGTGTAGGAAAGCATGTGTGTGTCAAGTCACTAAAGGTGGAAGAGGGTAATATTCTAGATATGTCCAGGCACACCAGCATGTGGTCAACACATGGCCAGAGTCTGTGCAGAAAGTGTTGGATAGCATAGTGCAAAACATCAACCCAGAATCCGGGTGTATGTGTACAAACAGTTAGTCAGTGTTAACAAACATTCACTCCACAGGTATACCAGGCAAGAGGTGTATACTGCAGGTAAAACCGGTTCATGTCTAATGATGATGACAGCCATATCACTGTCCAAAATAAGACTATAGGGTAGTGTAGTAAGACTTGTAAGGTACAGATAACAGCACTGATTAGGAAAGTAATGTGGACTACAGGAATATACTACTTGTTAATTGACATCTCCCCACCATCTTGTCTCCAACAAAAATCAACATACCCACCCCGACTGGTATGTACTGACTCTGATAATGTCCAATTGTTTGACAAATATTTTAATGGTTCCCATGCATGTGCCATATTGAATTATTCCAACATTGTTGGCATGGTGCTATCAACGTACCTGCATGCTGTCGTTATTACCACTGTGGTCCAATATATGCATGTGTTTTGTTTGCTATGCAACTGTTCTGTATCTGGGTTAATGGGAATATCTATGCATGCTGTTATACCTAACCCTGGAATGTGTTGACTATTACTAACCCATATATGATGATGAAATCTAAACACTATAGCACGCTTGGGAAGGCCGGTCCCAGCAGACCCACATGTCCCACCTCAGCTGGCCATGCACCAACATGTCTGGGGCCCAACCCTGGACCTACCTGTCCGTTGGTCCTGCACCACCTTCGGGTGGAACCACCTCGGGGGAATGGGGCTTGTCTCCCTGGGAGTGGGAGCGGACAGGCACCTGTCACCCATCGCCAGTTCAGGGTTGTGGTGTGTAGAGCAATCAATGAGCAGTTCTCTGATCTTCTACACCAGCTCAAGGGCCGCATGTCATGATTAGAGAGTCAGCCTGGCTCTGTGGCTCGGCCCCCAGTGCAGCCATCTTCAGAGCTGTGAAGATGCAGTTGTGACTGCCCATAGGTGGGGATCTCAGTCCACTGTTACCACTTGGAGGCTTTTGGGATTCTGATATGCCAGCACCCCTCCTCATCAAGGTGTTTACCCCCAAATATACCTACTACTCCTCCCCAACATCCCACTCTCACTTGAAAAATAAAAAAGGGCAATCTGTTCCCACAAAAAAATCTCACCACATACATAGCTGTCCATTTCACACACATGTCCACTGGACACATGTAATGCAGTCTAATTGGCATCACAACTTATTATTGTTGTCCTCACCCCTCTCCCAGGGGTTTGAGTGTCCAAATCTACCTCCAAATTCAGTGTATATGCACAGCTGTTGCTGTAGATGAAATGGGCAACTATGGACCTTCCCTACACCCTTCCTGCACATCCCTATCTATTTTCCCTACTGTCCTTCCCTCTTTGTTCCCCTTTTTCGCCACTTTCCTATCAACCCTTTTTTCTTTTCTTTTAAAGAAATTAGTACAGGGGTAAGAGGGAGTAAGCACTTTTAAGCAGTAGTAAGCAGGTCTAAGCCTGTTTGTGTGGGAGTAAGGACTGCCTACACAGATTACGAAATTTAAAAGCTAACTGAGTATAAGAAACTGTAATCGGAAGTTAGCAGTGCTCACCTCCACGCAAACCCACTTACAACTGCGTTAAAGTGCCTTAATCACTCTGTGTCCAACGGCCCGTGTTCTGCCCAGCAACAAAATAAACAGTCTCTGCAAGCCTCAAACCCAGGACCCTGCAAACCCTAGACAAAATTATTTACCACTAAGCCGTGCCAGATATACATAAAGCTCCTGTTTTCAGAAACATATCATCCAGCTCAGTCATGCAACAGTACAGACAATGTATACTAACATTTAAATGTATGTGTGTGTAAATATATTAATATCTAAACAGATACAACATATCTATATATGTAGATATATATATATATATATATATATATATATAAATATATATATATATATATATATATATATATATATAGATATATATATATATATATATATATATATATATATATAAATATATATGAACATATATACATGTAAATGCCTACATGGACACATATATATATATATATATGTCTACACCTATATATCTACATATACACAGCAAGTTACATATATGTACGCAGATATATATCTATGTAGGTATATACGGACATAGTTATATATATGTAAGCATAGATATATATATATATATATATATATATATATATATATATATATATATATATATATATATATATATATATATATAGCTATATCGGTATATATAGCCATACATCTGTAGATAGCAATGGTAGATTAACAAAAACATATATGTCCACATGCACGTTAAAGGGGTTGAGAGGCTGCAAACAATATACGTCTTGCACGAATAGGCATACCCTCCCCACAGCCAAACATGTCCACCCTGCAATACATTACAAAGTGTTGCAGATCCCATAACCAGGACCTGACATGACATGGGCACAAGATATTAACAGTACTACATCCCACCTGTATGTTGTCAGATTGGTATTGTAAAATATCATGCAGTAAAGTCTGCCTCCCATAGGAAATGTAAAATGTGGAAGCTATCAACATCCCAGGATACATATACAGACACATATATGCAGATACAGATAAAAAAAAAAAAAAATATATATATATATATATATATATATATATATATACACACACACACACACACACACACACACACACACACACACACACACACATATATATATATATATATATATATATATATATATATATATATATATATATATATATACATGTGACTACACATATACAAGCAGAGATATGTACAGTAAGATACATATGTAGAAGGTGCACCCAATATGGAACAACCACTATGTCTACAGTTAACACCTGAACAACTGGACACTGTACGGTCCACCCATACAAATGACAATTGTTGCCTGCAACATATACCCACAGAGAGGTCATAGGAAAAAAAGTACCACACACAGGTTTGCAGAAATGGAAAACCTTTATTTGTGTACTATTATAGTTCTAGATGCCATGTCATATAGCTGCTCAGCCACTGACATCCATATAAACAGAGTAATGCAACTGTGAAACAGTTATACTAATACAGTAGTCTGTAAAGGTTCACAACTGTTGCTGTCCAGGCCAAGCCCTTCAAATTGTACAATAGTAAAGACAGACACCACAGGACACACAGGATACCAAACAATCAACAGTAAGTAATGCATGTGCATAGTTCAGCAGCCTCTATCTACACTCTGTACAAAAATCACAAGGTGGTAAAGACTTCAGTTGACCAAATGGGATGTAAATGTTACATAACAAGGCATAACTGACACCATCACAAGCACACTGACAAACAGAACAGTCTGTATGGCAGGAGGCAGTAAGCCTGCATTAACCCAATTTATGTAAGTAATGTATATATAGGTGAAGTACATGGTACTGTACATTTAGATACCTTAAGGCAGCTCACCCATGATATCCCCACATTTTGTAACAGCCTAGGACATTTATGGTGCATCACCCACCCCCTGGAGTCAATAATACAGGGCCATATACCACTGTTACATACACTGGCCTCTGGAGTGCATAAGGGCACACATGTATTGTTTAGGTGAAGCCTACACATATATGGCCCCAGCCCCACAATATGTGTGGGGGATACAACAGCAGTGGACTGATGGCAGCAATGGCAGTGACAGTGTAATATACTTACAGCCCTCTAAAGAACAACCCCTGACAGCATGTAATATGTGAAAAGCTTGGTATGTAGGTAGAGGACAGAGGCTGGAACACAGGCTCATATGTGGAAAACTGTTGCCATACACTAAGCAAGTCATTGGTGTTACAGGATAGTCTGCAAGATACCCTTAGTCAAGGAAATGAGGTTAAAACAAATGTATGTAACCATGTACTGATAGCACTCAGCACACACACTGCCAGTGAAATATCTGACACAGGACCTGTGTGATGGACAGATGACAAAACATGATAGGCACACCTCTAGCCACCAAGAAGATAGGCCCACATTTGAGAGCTATGCAGACATACTGCATTCCAATGTAAACTAATATGTACACACACACCCTGTAACACCAGTACTATACAAAGCATAAACATACTCTACTCACACTCTGTCTGTAGTTCTGGAACCTCCTACAAATATGTGGCTGGCCTCAGTCTGCCATTTCTCCTGCAAGAGGTCTTGCTACATGCTGTCTGTAACACTGACACCCACACACAGGAAGGATGTCCATTACACAGGAAAGGTAAAGGGACCACACCCACATGATGTAGGGATATATAGGAGGTGGTTGCCATGACAGTGGTAATTGGAAGTACTACACAGCAAGCTGCATGCAGTTAGCAAGTGTAGGACACTGAATGGTGAAGAGGCCATCACCTGATCAAGTGCATCACCTACTAAAGCCAGGCTGCAATCTACTCAAAGCAGCTCAATCCATTCACTGGAGAGACAGAGAGAGAGTGAAAGTGAAAGCGAAAGTGGAAAAAAACAAAAACAAAAAAAAACTAAAGCTCATCAAACTAACAGTAGAAGACACAGGCATTTATCCAGCTGCCATTCTTAAAGACATCATTCCCACAACAGGTATGTGAAGTATATGTACATGTATTAGAATGTAATACCTGGTCCATCATAATGGGAGAGATGATGTGGCATGAGTTATACTTGCCATCAGGTGTTGTTGTGATGATGTTCAGCTGAACAACTGCTATGGACAGTAGTGTCTGTCGCTGTGGGTAGTGGGCCATAGCTGTTAACTGTGCAAGTCAGCAATGACAGACAAGATGAAAGCCATCATAGCATGTGTTGTGTAATGGGAAGTATGTATATTACATGGCCAACAGCTGGTGGTGGAAGTAATGCCATTATGATGGACATGTGGAAGCCATGGCCCACCACTGGCTGGATACTCAGGTGAATCTGTAATGTAGCATGCCGGAATGCCATAGGTGTGTAATAGGGTTATCTGTAATCAGGTCCCACATTTACCCCACTAATGTCAGGCCGTGTCCATATGTGGCACCTGTCTGTGTTGTAGCAAGGCAGAACAGTGCAGCTGTGCAGGAAGGTGTTGTGAGATTTTGGAGCTGATGTCTGAATGTACTCCACATATTGGTATGCATATGTGTACATATGTCACATATATAATATATAAGGATATATATGTATATCAGCATGTATGTCCAGAAATATACATATACCCATGTGTAGACATACATATGTGCACATATATATGACATCACATATATCTACACATATATAGATATATACCTTTATGCACATGTCTACATATGACCAAACACACACACAAACATATATGTATGTAAAGACATGCCCCTATATCACTACAACAGGGATGTTGCTATGTGCGAGGCAGCTGCAGCACACATAGCAATACACACAGATATCTACAGCTGGCAGTGTGTGCACCATGGACGGGTATGTCACATGTTAGTCCCTTGTTGGCACCACATTGCCCACATCTGTGAAGTATGCAATGGGAATATGGGGAAGTATGGCAGGTACACATGTGGAGGTGGTCAGGATTGGTAAATATAGAGGACAGTCTACAGGGGTGGTATGTGACACATGTGATGGGTAAACACTGTGGATGGAGTGTGTGGTCTGCGATGTGGATGCCCCATGGTCCCCAATATGGGCACAATTGGAACAAGCCTCCCACCCACTGCCACTCACAACAGCAGTCCATGTCCTGAAGGTGCCTGATCTGGAGGCTGAGCAGGAGGAGTATGTTGGCCATTTGAATGTGAACTGGATGCCTCAGACTGATGAAGTACATCCCTCCTTTGTCTGTGGTGTCTGGTATGGAACAGACCCTAGACCTGAGCTCAGGGGACAGGAACATGTCTGTGTGTGCCCTGAGAGGGGCCAACATCTCCTGTGTGATTCCACCTGATGGTATTGCTGTAACAGTACACGAGGAGGCTCCATGTTGGGGCACACATATGATGTGGCCAGGTATCATGGGCAGATGGATGTGGAGAGGTGGATCAGCTGGCCAATAGAACATATACATGTTATTGTGTCACTCACTGTAATAGAACATTTGTTGGTAATAGTCTACGCAATCCCGGTACATGTCCAACAGCATGCATAGATATCCCCAATAACACAGACTGTCAGATGTGCAGCAATCTCAGAGCAGCCATACCACTGGCATATATGTAACCATAGTGGCCCTGACAATGGCATGCAGGTGAATAGTCTGTAACAGGCCAGCAATGATAGTGTCCACACAGGCGACATGGTTACAATCACATAGCAGAAGGTGCGGTGCAATACAAAATATGTCCAAATGGTAGTTAAGCTTTAGACATATCTAACGAGTTGTGTGTACAGTCTGTTGAAGTTGATATGGTGGGGGGTGACAGAGATGTGTACTATGAACTGTGGTAACTTTGCCATATGAGTTGCTCAGACCTGTTTCCATCTTTAAGTCTTTCAGTCAAGATGGCACATGCAGGTTGCCCACCTTTTCCAAGGCTGAGAATGACGTGCTGATAGCACACATAATCCAGCACTATCCGTTGCTGTTTGGCAGGCATGCGCATGACCAGCAGGAGTGGACCGTCCTGTGGAATGACCTAGTCTGCAGGGTCAATGATGTCGGACTGCACAACTGCAGTTATGAGCAGGTCCAGCATCATTGTACTGACCAGCTTCACAATGTCCGTTGGAAAGCTGCTGCAGTCTCGGGGGATCATCTCACCACAGGGGGTGGCCATGCCATCTATCCCCCATTACACATGTGGAGGAGCTCCTGGCCAGCCTCATGGCACCTGCCCATCCGGACCATCAACAACCACTGGATCCCTTCATGAAGGTGGGTGTCACCCACACACCGGCTGAGGAGCATGTAGCTAAGGACACAGGGCACATCAGAAGACCACTGTTGTGTAAACATCTGCATTGGTGCAGGTAGATCATGCATATCTGACATGTCATATGTATATTGTGTAGCTGCATTGTAGTGATAAATAGATGTCCAGATGTGGTAGTATTGTGGGAATTTACCGTTGATGTATGGTAGTATTGCACCCAGCCTGTAGCAGTGCCACAGGTGTGGCCACTGACATTGCATCTCTCACCCTCTTATGTAGGTCCCTCCTGGATAACAACAAGGCAGCAGCCTGTAGCTGGTGAGTATGTTTTATGTAGATGCATGCCAACACACCGGGTGTGTAATGGTGATGATATATTCCATGCACACTTCTAACACACCTACCCTGAATGCATGTTGTACAAGTGCATATATTGTTGCTGTGAAATGCAGAGTCTCACAGGGGTGACCATGATGGGGTATTGGAAGGGTATGTCACACACCTACATGATAACTAACATCCTGTCATTGTGGAATGTGTCCACAGGGAGTAACATACTGTTGGTAGATATAGCCTACAGTAGTGACATGTTCTGAACCACACCCATATACAGTGCAACACCAGTGTATATACCTGTAGAACAATGCCAACTGCTGCAGAGATACACTATGGCATAAGGCAATACAATAGTCCACATTATCAGCTGGGTCTAGGGTGCAGCATGTGGTGTTCAGTGTATGGGACTCTGCAAATTGACACAAATGTGTAGGGCTTACCTGTCATGCATCTGCATAAAAGCTGAGGGGGGGGGACTCAGCATGACACACCACTGCACTGCAGCAAGGATCCTAAGGATGGTAGGAATGGATCTCGCTGCACATAGTCAGGTTCAGGGCCTGTGGCAGCCATAACCCTACCTGCACAGCAATAGTGATGGCATTGTGTGAACACCATGGGATGTGCACATGAGTAGACCTTGCAATCATGCAGAATAGGGGGACATGTGTAGGGCCGACTGAACACCCACTGGCAAATGCAAATGGCCCACACTGGTATACCTCTGCAATGAGCAGTGACTGCTGGAGTACAGACAACAAGACGTGTGACAAACTGTCATGTTAAGGGTGTGCACACATATACCCACATGGTGTGTTTCATTGTGGTCAGCAGCCACACACCTAATACAATCTGTAGACATTGCATGTGACAGTACAGGACATATTTCACATACCAGGCTTGTGTACTGCTAAGATATGCGGTGATGTGGTCCCATGGCAGATCAAGGATGTGTGTGTAAAATCAGTAAAGGTGTGTACACCCCCCATAGCCATGGTGTGATCTGATGCTTGTTAGTGCAAGACTATTGCAGTGGTCATAGATGGTCTGTTGATGTTGACAGCTATAAATCAGGCATTAGGTATTCACCAATGACAACAGTTCACATATCATCCCAGGTATGTGTTGCTGAAAAACATAGGGACTGTGAGAAGTAAAGCTGACATAACTGACACAGTACTAAACATTCTGCAATGGGTTGTACACCTGGGAATTGTGGTGCACAATACATGGCAGGGTGCAGAACAGGTGCACAGCAATACTGTGTACATGGGTGCAGTGGTATCCAGGGGAAGGGGCATCACCTAGTGACACAGCACATTCATCACACACATGTATACTGTTGCTAGAATGGATTGACTATAGCTGAACTGCATGCTGTTCTATACCATATGTTCTGCATGTTGGCAGATGGGTAATAGGAGGACTGTGTGTACTATCACTGTGCAACCTCAACTGTATGTGTGTGTGTGTGTGTGTGTGTGTGTGTGTGTGTGTGTGTGTGTGTGTGTGTGTGTGTGTTTGTGTGCATCCTGGTGGTTAGTTAGTTTGCCTGCAGGGTCACTCTGGTGAGGTAGAGGGAGGTAGATGCATGTATGATGCGTGTGTACATTTGTGTGTTTGTGTGTTTGGCCATGTATGCACATGTGTGATTGTGGGGTGTTCATATGGCTGTCCCCCCTTTGGGATGGTGCAGTACATGGACATGGACTGCCACATTACACAACAGGAATACGTGTCATGTGTGTAATCACAGGACAGCAAATATGGTCTGCAGCATCAACAGGCATCCAGAGGCAAGGTAGACACCAGGTACACACATAATATCACAGTCAGCAGAGAGGTCACCTACAACCTACATATGCAGCTCTACATATGCATTGGGGAAGGAATAGTCAACACCAGGGAGTGTATCCAAATATTACTGGTGTCACAGGATGGGCTGACGGAGCAGCATATCTGGCTTGTACTGAGCATTACATACACATGACACACCAGTGGGAGGTATTATGGATACAACATACTAGCCCACACATATAGGGGCCATGCACATCATTTCCGGCTATACAGAGGATGCATATCGAATAACAGCAGGGATGCCATGTAAATAGGCACAGGTCAGGTAGGTAAAGTAGCAACAGGCCTTGTGTTGTGCCACTTGTGTGGGCATTTAGAGGACTGTGATGTTATTGAGTGGTATTGATGTGTGTATATTAACAACTGTGATACAGGATGGGGTAACACATGGACA
Organism: Protopterus annectens; assembly: GCF_019279795.1. Lineage (NCBI taxonomy): Eukaryota > Metazoa > Chordata > Ceratodontiformes > Protopteridae > Protopterus > Protopterus annectens. The sequence goes on from NC_056739.1 coordinate 1,834,651,815, forward strand.
TATACCTGGGACTGACTGTAAAGCCATGGACAGATAGGTATTACAGAGGTGTGTGTTTGTGTGTGTGTGTGTGTGTGTGTGTGTGTGTGTGTGTGTGTGTGTGTGTGTGTGTGTGTGTGTATGTGTGTACTGTTAGGCAATGCTGTACAGGTTTTTAAGGTGCATTTATTCTTTTCCTCCACAGGTTGCGAGGTGAGTCTGGGTCATCCCTGCATGCAGTCTGATTTAGGTGTCCATACAGACACCAATGATGATAATAATGTTGAGGCACAGGTGGGGTTGTCAGAAACCGACACAGCGCCATTTGACATCACCCTTTTAGCCACTCCACCTCAGCGCACAGTTTAAGTACCTATACCCACCCCATCACCAGTGGCCATAGCAGAGGGACAGCTGGCATTCAGTGGCAGTTCACAGGAAAGTGTGGTAACCATGTCTACTGTGTCCAGTCACAGCAGGCATAGCCAGATGTCCTGCAGGCTGCCACATAGGCAGACGGCCCAGGGTGCTCATGGTAGGGCCACTGGACTTCATGCCCCTGGCAGAGGTGACATAGCTCTACCTAAGCATGCTTCAGGCTGTAATGGCAGCAGGTAAATATTGAGTGTTACACCAGACAGGGCCTTAGGATTCAGATGGCTGCTCTTGCATCTGTAAGCGACAAACTCTGTGAACTGTTGGGTGCCATCCATCCTTATACCAAGCACAAAGATAGATGGCAAGATGAGATGATGATCCTAATCGGTCGTGGTGTGTCCATGCTTCAACTTGTGGCGGGGATGCGGTTATGCCCGTGTGGACGTGGGCCATCAACACCAACAGCTGGCAGTCAATGTGGACATGCTAGGACACCAAGGGGCTATTGTAGTGGCAGTACCAGCCCCAGTAGTGTGTGAGAGGGTGCTGTCCACACCACACCACAGCAGGCCATGTGCACATGGTCCTGGCCAGACCCAGGAGGGACCTAGTACCAGCGGTCAAATGTCATCAGCAGGTGAGAGTAGCACATTGGGGCTTGTACCTAGACATGCCCACAGAACCCCTGGCAGGCACAGTCCACGTGTCCATGGCCAGTGGCAGTAAACTGCACACCCTGCCAGGTATGGTCTGCAGCTGTCCATGAACACCTGTGTAGAGCAGCCACATAGCAGAACTGTGCATGCATGCCCACACACTATGCAAACACATCTAGGGCAACCCCATACCTACCCACACCACATCACCTTGGCCAGCTCCCCAGAGTACACCCCTCACCCACATACATGGTGTCAAATGTATGACTCACCCTCGTCCACTGGCAAACCAACACCACACCCTGTGCATATGATGATTCCTGTGCCCCATCCCTGTCATCCATGCCATCAATGCAGGGACAGGCTGATATAGTTCTGATGCACATGGTGACTGTACAACAGTGTACTACAGTCCTGCAGTGTAACATGTTGTAGTGAGTAGAGTTTGAGGCATATTTGCCAGGTAGTGTAGCCATCCAGCAATGATGCATTATAGCTGTTAGTTACACTCGTTGATCACGGTCCCTATAAAAGTCAAACACATTTCACAGGTTACTATACTGGTTATTGCCTTTGCCACATGGACAGGTGACCCGCTGAGCCATGTATACCCTGCAACCTAATGTAGACCCATTCACATACATGCACACTGTTACTTGCCAACGTTGGGACTAGGCTGCTATCTAGCTATGTCTTGATACTGACGTGTGTGGCTTACAATGCACACACCGCACAGCATTTAGGGTGAGGTGTGTCCCAGGTTACATGGTACATGCAGAACATACCCTGGCATGTACAGTATGCTAATGGGGGATGCAATGTGTGTATTTGGATGATACGTAGTGTGACATACCGTCATATACACATTTACAGATAAATAACAGCCAGATACACATCTGAGATACCAGAGCCTATCGCTGCTAACTACCTTGACCGTGTCTCCAATGTGTTACAGGTACACTGCACACATCACATGCATAACTGGCTATGATTATGGTGACAGTGGTAACCATAACATGGTACACGGGACATATACCTGGTGTACCTTGGTGTAATAGTGTACACAGCACCCACATCCCCCATTGTATATTTTATTCCCTGAACCCCATGATGACACTCTGCTATACCCACCATCACACATTGGCCATGACTGCGATACAACCCATGGTATACCCCAGCATTGGTACTACAGGGCTATGCATCTCATACACATGCCACATGCGTAGTAGGGCATCAGTCAAGCATAGGTTGTCTGTACATATCCCACCTGGATACCTGCCATCTGCATATCTGTACAGGGACTGACAGTCATCCATTTGGCAGGTAGCTATGCAGTAGCATGGCTGCTTTGACAGACCAGTAAGGAGTATATACTGTGAAACAGCTCACACACAGGGATGCAACAGGGAGGCATTGGTGTCCAGCCATGCTCGCAGGTCTGCCTGTTGTCAGTACAACATTAAGCACTCTGCTCTTGCCTGGGTTAGCACTGTAAACAGTAGTACTGCCATGATACACTACACGCCAGTGTGACAGCATGTACCCTGGGCTACTACACCTGTATGTTACACATTCACATGGATAACAGTGCTGTACAGGCCTCATATATGTCTGTGTCCCATACATGACACTCAAACCCCTTGCTACTGTAATGACAGCACATAGGTCCATGTATTGTACATGGCATTACATACACTTATTACAGGTTATCAGATTGGGTTGTGTGTCCTGGTTACCAGGGCTAAGCTATGCTTAGCAAGTATTAACATTGTTGCACTATAACAGCTAAGCTGATTTACAGACTGGTAAGTGCTGCCTACACTGTGTACGTGCCTGTACATTTACCCATAGCTTAGCACCGCTTAGCTTCACGCAAACCTGCTTAAAGCTGCTCAAAACTGCCTTAGCCACTCTGTATCTGACAATCCTTGTTCTGCACAGTAACAAAATGAACAGCCCTTGCAGGACTTGAACACAGGACCTTTTACACTGAAGTCACAACAATTAACCACTATGCCATGACAACTGTGGAGACAACTGTTGTTTTACCAATATAGCTGTCAATGCACATATTGAGTAGTATTGTACAATTGCCTTTAGTTCCTAATTTGTGTAGTCCTTGTTATTAATATGACTGTTGCATCACATATGTTGTTTTATCATTATGTGCACATAGCAGATGCATACGGTGAGATACATGTGGGAGGGTATACACAACCGTGATGTTTACTCATGACAGGAATATGGTTGCATACATATCATAGGTGTATATATGTCTACATGTACATACACATGTATGCTCATACATATGTTTGTATACACATCTGTATAGTGCTACATATATATGGCCATATGTACATCTCTTCATATGTACATATGTATACATATATATATATATATATATACATACATGTATATATACATATGTGTATATATATATATATATATATATATATATATATATATATATATATATATATATATATATATATATATATATATATATATACATACATGTATATATACATATGTGTATATATATAGGTTTTGTATATGTACATATAGATATATGTGTATATAGCTATATATGTATGTACATCCTATGTGTACAGATATGCCTAGTTATGTTGCTATATATATATAGATATCTCTTACTATATGTGCATACATATCTATTCTGATATACCTACTTCTGTCAATATATCTGTAGATATCCATACATATATGTGCATATGTATCACTATCTGTATATGTGTAGACATATATTGATCTGTATATGTATATATCTGGGTGTGTGTATGTATATCTATGTACCTATACATACCCATCTATATATGCTGATATGTATAGGTGTATTTATATATATATATATATATATATATATATATATATATATATATATATATATATATATATATAGATATAGATATATATATGGATAATTATATGTACATATAATTTCACCATATGTCCTGAACATGGAGTGTAGCCCTTCCCCAGCCCCTATAGTCCCAACTTCGTAGTGCAAGGGGATGTCAGGTATGTATAGCAGGTATATTAGTAGACTATTGCTACTGTAATTGGGATTGTCTTCACAGACATGGTGTGTGTGGGAGGTCGCATCTGCATTTCATATGTGCACCATTGACTACTGGCATACATCCTAAGGACATCATAGTACAGTACCACTGCTAGCACATAATGCCCCTGTGGACTGCAGCAGAGATACTGGCCAATATATGTGGATATTCTGACACACTCTGTACAGTCCAGAGGTATACACAGAACCCCTTAGTGCAATACTTGTGGACCATGCCTGACAATATGGATGTTAACAGCCATGTAGATGGGTATAACAAATAATGACCGGTATACATTTGCCACCATAGGTTATGCATTCACACACCCCTGTCTGTCCTGACACATAATAACTGCTGTTACAGGGGTGCCATGGCCACATGCTACCCACTAGATTTTGACGTACATCTGTATAGCATCCCACTGCTCTGTCTGACATACATGACTGTTAAGTACATCTGGCAAGTATCTGGACATGACATCTCACTGGGTATGTACACTAAGCTGCTAGGCATGTAGCAGGCTACAGGCAGACTGGCTCAACACTGGCCTACATCTCCTATGGGGGAATGCACATGTACCTGGATATATAGCAGGCTCTACAGGCATGTCACAGCACAGGATAAGGTACACCTGTGTGAAAGTGCATAACCACAACCAATGTTAACACAGCCACAGCCACATATGGTAAGCTAGCATAATATTACAGTATATGGACTATCTGTTCAACACCATCCTCATATGTGCCATTCATAAACTAACCTTACATATACTGGGCTGCTACACAGTTTGGTCTGATTCCTGTCTGTGGTATGGGACATGTGTGTGTATGGCCCTACAAACATTTAAGCCAATACGATAACATACAGTGGAGCAGCATGTAACATCAGATGGGACGGGACCTAACATCTACCACAGTCTGTACACAGGCCAAAGTACATATTAATAATACATAAACTGTCAACATTCAGCATAAGTACACAGACCTCAGTACTGTGCAAACAACCACATAATGTCCAGGTTATGTCATCAACTATAACCACTACTGCACATAACATGTGTAGCAGTCTGATATCTCACTGGGTTGTTATTAGATATGATGACACTAATTATGGTGTACAGCACATATGCACCTCTTAATGCATGACATATGTACAAAGGTTGACAAAGTTGTGGCTGGAAGCACATACACAGGGCCAATACTGACATGTTGCTGTGATAACCTCATACATTTAATGTTGCAACAGGGTTTGTTGCAACATATGTCCTATGAGGGATATGAAGTCAGTAACTGCCACGGCTTTCACCATCTAAAAACTGCAATCCTCACTATACCTTCTGCAGTTTACAGATAGATGCTCTGTGGGTAACACATGGCACCAAAGGCACAACACACTGCCCAGTCTGCAGATGACCCTACAGATGGGGATTCCTCATAAACATAGAACTGACATGGCAGGTATTAAAACATGTAGGACAGCCATATCCACATACACACTGTTAAACCAACATTACTCCAAATGCAGTATAGCAGCACGTACAGTCTGTAGTCAGGTCAGGCACATCCCCCTCATGTGTGTTGCCCTGTTTCCACAGTGTATGTTGTTAGCAGTAAATTGCCAATCCACCTGAGATGCTGTTTGCCAAACAGATCTAATTCCCTGCTCACAATGAATGAAAAGGGCCAACACCAACATGATGTTCCTAGATATTGGAGTGTGTTTCCATACAATTGTCTATGGGAATGTTACCACAGCTGTTCTACATGTAATCAGCTAGGGAAGGGCTGCGATTTGTGCAGAGGCCATCAGCTGATCATAAGAATCACTTAAAATACACATGCTGCTGCCTAAGCAAAGCAGGTATAGGTCTCCACATCCACCAGAGAGGGAGTAAGAGAGGCAGACAGAGGCAAAGACAAGTCAGGGAGGGGTGGGAGAGTAAAACTTAAGCATATTTGTGTCACACACCTACTAGCACAGGGTATCAAATCCCTGACGACTATGTACTGCTTTCATATTTCTATGCAGTTATTGAATGTGCCACATAGATTACATGTGGGGAGTCCTCAGAATGTATATGTGATGATGAGTGACATCTGCAACAGGGATATGGTAGCAATAATGTAGATGTAGTGCACATGGCAGTCCGCATGAACAGGTACCAGGGTCAACAATGCCACATTCTCACAGGGCCGCACACACATTGACACACTTTGCAGGGCCAGGAATACAACCCATCACTAGTGAGATTGTCACAATACATTACTGTGTAGGTATCACATGCACCACTGGGGTCATACAGAGGTTAAATGGGAAAAGGGTATGGGGATGTGTCTGACATCAGACAGCATGCTGCAGTATGCCAATGGCGGTTGTAGTGAGTGTGAATGTGAACATACACATCATACAACACACACACACACACACACACACACACACACACACACACACACAGTGCCAGTACTGACATGCATGACTGCATTGATTCATGGGTGTGTAGTGGTGAACTGTGCCAGGCAGCTATACAAGGCTAGGTAATGGGTATACCTTGGCATCAGGCCACATGACAATTGTCTGCATTGTGGCTCAGGGGTGTAAATTCTGGAATTGGCCACACAGGTGTGTATTGTATTCACCATCCAGTCACCTGGGTGAGTAATGCATGTGGGCAATGCTGTACATTGCTTGCCATGTATGTGTTCCTTAGTCAATGACATGGACGGTGTCTGTGATGTGCACACCTCCCACATGCATGTACAATGACGTGTGGAACTGTAACTGGGGTGTCTGGCCCTTGTTGTATACACAGATTATCATCAGATGTGCCAGTCCTGGCCTCATGTTGCAGAAACTGGTAATGGACAGCAGGTTTACCCTGCACCTACATTGATAGCATGATAATGGCATTCCCTGGTGTCAGTGGCATCTGTCCATACAGGGCATGTTTTCAGGCATGGTATGTCTTTTGTGGGTCACATTTGATGGCACAACAGGTGTTGCAGGCATCCAGTTGGGAACATGGGAAAGGTGCACTGTCTGCATGTACATGCCTATTGGACAGATAGACAGGGTGACATGCCCTCTGTAGGCCACTGCAATAATTCCATAGTTACTATCAGTAGGCAATATGCAGTATATTACCAACATAGCAGCTGTTGCCTAGGCAAGTGTGTGTATGTGTGCATGAGGCATGGGTTGAGAGTGTTGTCTAGCTAATACTAGGGTTGCTAACTTTGTTTGCCTGGCCTTGATGTCACATGTATGGGTAAGGATCGGTGTTGAGGTGTCCAGTAGGGAACATGAAGAAGGTGCACTGTCTGCATGTACGTGCCTATTGGACAGATGGACAGGGTGCCATGCTCTCTGTAGGCCACTGCAATCACTCCATAGTTACTATCAGGGGGCAATATGCAGTGTACTACCAACATAGTGGCTGTTGCCTATGCAAGTGTGTGTGTGTGTGTGTGTGTGTGTGTGTGTGTGTGTGTGTGTGTGTGTGTGTATGAAGCATGGGTTGAGAGTGTTGTCTGGCTAATGCTAGGGTTGCTAACTTTGTTTGCCTGGCCTTGATGTCACATGTATGGGTATGGATCTGCACCCCAGCCTCTTGGTTATTTCATATCTTTTATCCCTGTACAGTGGACATTGTGATATATACTAGGGCCACCATATCAGAAATTTGCAAAACCCACCTACACACACACACTCACACACACACACACACACACACACACACACACACACACACACACACACACACACACACAAATTAGAACTCCCGCCTAACTATTTTATTACACTACAGCAGTATGCAGTCATAGTATGTGCCACGGAGATTACTGGAGTACTCCTTCCCCAAAGGTGTATTTCACATTGGATGACATCAGCAGAATTGCCAGGGTAGGGCATTCAAATTGTAATGAGTGTGGCTAGGCTAAAATGCACTGCTCCCTATACAGACATTGAAACACACACAAAATATCCACAACTGATATGTGTGGATATAGAACCCCTAACAGAGGTCTATATCACACTACAGCATGAAGCTGTTATAGGATGCACTACGGGGATTACTGGAGACCTCTTTCCCCAAAGGTGCATTTCACAGTGAATGACAGCAGGATTGCCAAAGTACAGCATTTGAATTATAATGAGTATGACTAGCCAAAAAAGTATTGCTCCCTACACAGGCATTGAAACACACGCATAACATCCAGAACTGTCATGGGTGGGAATAGAACCCTACCAGACTTCTATATCACACTACAGCAGTATGCAGTTATGCTACGAGCTACATAGATTACTGGGCTACATCCTTCCCAGAGGTGCATTTCTAGGTGGATGACATCAGCTGCCTTACCAAAGTAAAGCATTCAAATTGTATGTAGTGTGACTACCCTAAAAAGCTTTGCTCTTTACACAGACAGAGTCAGACAGACACACACACACACACTTGCCATGTCTGGGATTAGAATACCTACCTAAATAATTTATCATACTACAGCAGTACACAGTTATACAATGTGCTACAGAGATTACAGAGCTACAACCTTCCCAGAGATGTATTTCTAAGTGGATGGCATCAGCAGCCTTACCAAAGTAGACCATTTCAATTGTAGGGACTGTGACTACCATAAAAAGCATTGCTCTTTACACAAACAGAGAGACAGAAACACACACACACACACACACACACACACACACACACACACACACACAGTTGCCAAGGCTGGGATTAGAACTCATCCCTAACTATTTTATCACACTAAAGCAATACATAGTTATGGCACATGCTACAGAGATTACTGGGATACGTTTTCCCAGAGATGTATTTCTAGGTGGATGACAGCAGCCTTACCAAAGTAGAGCATTTCAATTGTAGGGAGTGTGACTACCCTAAAAAGCATTGTTTTCTACACAGACAGAAACACACACAAGCACACACACAGTTGCCATGTCTGGGATTTGAACTCCTATGTACTATTTTATCACACTACAATAGTATGAAGGCATGGGACGCGCCACAGAGATTACTGAGTTATAACTCTCCCAAAGGTGTATTTCACAGTGGATGACCTCGGCAGGCTTGTCATAGTAGGGCTTTGGGGAGAGCAGTGTGTGCATGGGCCATAACCCATTCATCTAGAGGTTGACATGCCACATGCGGGTACACACAGGCTCATATTTCACAGGTACATGTATACAGCTGCTAAATGACTAGTTCCTTGTACAGTCATGTTGCACAGCTAGCACTTGCAACGCATAGTTTGTAATGCTGACAGATACTGGTGGCTAGTATCTGCAGTGAGGGACATCTGAACCTCATGTGGTTGGGGCCCTTTGGCTGTGTTTTGGGTGGGACAGGCCTGGATGGCTCCTTGTCACAGTCTCCCTCTTCCACACATCTATGTGCATCTACCTTTGGCTTATTATAGTGTGTTGTCCTTACATATATGTCTATATTCCTATCTACTGTGTGTGCAAGGCATGAGTGGTGCATACTGATGAGTGTCTGCACTAACAACTGCAACTGCCAGATATGTCTGGACCACTGGTGTTTGCAGACATGGCCTTCATGTGTGTAAGTGTGTGAGCATGTCCAGTTCCCATCTTTATTTAATGTGTGGATCAAGTCCAGGTAGTTTGTACTGTAGTGCTGACCTTTGTGTTGTACACCGAAAGGTAGTATGCTGTTTCTGTAGGGTATCCATTGAGCATTTGGCATTGACTGTTACTACGTTTCTGCATAAGATGAGGGGCTTACCTGATTATTTCTACATTTCTACACAGGATTGGGGGGGGGGCACACCTGCCTGTTACTACATTTCTACATAGGATGGGGGGGGCACACCTGACTTTTTCTACATTTCTACACAGGGCTGGGGGGAGCACAACTGACTGTTACTACATTTCTACATAGGATGAGGGGCACACCTGACTTTTTCTACATTTCTACACAGGACTGGAGGAGCATAACTGACTGTTACTACATTTTTACATAGGATGGGGGGTACACCTGACTATTTCTACATTTCTACACAGGATTGGAGGGGCACACCTGACTGTTATTACATTACTACATAGGGTGGGGAGCACACCTGTCTATTTCTACATTTCTACACAGGATTGAGGGGCACACCTGACTGTTATTACATTACTACGTAGGATGGGGGGGGGCACACCTGACACTTGTACACATTTGCTATGACTGTACTGGTATGTCAGGTACTCCATTTCATTCTGTATACTTACCTATCATGCTGACTAGAGACATACCAGTGTACTACAGATCGTAGCTTTGGTTGCCCTACATATTGGTGTCTGACCTCCTAACCTTCAGAACTAGCTTCCCACTGCTTGACCTGCTGTAGTCTGTCTGTGTAGGCCTGGGAGGGAGTTTAACCATAGCCATTATTCAGAGGCCATAGCACAGACTCTGTCTGTGTTTGTCTACACCTGTCCTGCTGGCTGAGACTGTTATTGGGTATGTGAACCACCCTGACTCGCACGTGTGAGTCATATGGACACATATGTCACTCAGCACATTTCCTGCAGTGGGTTTTATCACCCTGTGTAGTACTGGCTACTGTGGTGACTCCAGTATATGTTACAGATGTCACGGTGCCACTATGGGTGTCTACTGTCTACTGCCATAACATTCAGCCACCCAATTCCCTTACATGCTCACATCCATACCATAGATACAGGTAACAACACATTCTACTCCATTTGGCAATTGGTAGGTTGATTGACTTACCTTGAGTGTGTTCCAGACTTGAGGATGGTGCTGGGTGGCTGCCTATGTCGGACGCGCATAGTACACTCCCTATAAATTGGTTGAGCACAGGTGGTGTCATGTTTGGCATCCCTTTTACTGTATGTGTGAGTCAGAGGGAGCTGTCATTCCCTTTGTCCCTACTGTGTCAGTGCATGTGCTATGCAATGTCTCTTTGCCGCAGCCTCAGCATACTGGGCATGCTTCCATCTGCCTACTGGGGCAGGCTCAGGTTGTTCCTCCTCCGAGTCACTCTGTACCTGTGCAGGCCTTAGCATTGGTGGGGGGGGGGGCTGTGTGGCCCTGCCCCATGCTGTTCCTGCTGTAGATATTTCTGCAGGATCATATTGTGTAGCATGGCACATACCATAACAATTTGGGTACATGTAGCTGGTGAGTACTGCAAGGCTCCACCGGATGTGTCCAGACACCAGAACCAGAACCTGAGCATCTCAAACACACGCTCTATTATAAGTCTGGTCTGTGTGTGTGCCTCATTATGGTGTTCTTGTTCAGGTGTATGTGCATTTCTGATGGGTGTCATCATCCACTGCTCCAGTGTGTAATCAGCATCCCCCACTAGGTGACCATAGGGGATGTCCCCATTGGCAAATCTCTGGTACAGCTGCGTCAGATGCCATATGTGGGAATCGTCATAGCTTCCAGGGCAGCCAGCACACACATTCATTATAATGCCCTGAGTATCACAGACAACCTGACAGTTGATGGAGGGGATGCCCCTGCGGTTGATGTAGGCCCTACCCTGTTCACCAGGTGGTGCTTTGATGCATATCTGCATACAACCTATAGCACACACTACCTCAGGGTATTCTGCTATTTGGTGGAGGAGACGCATATTGCTGGCCAACATGTCACGGGTGTTGGGGAAATATACGTGCTCACTGGCATATGCTAACATGGCATCCAGGAACTGGTGGAATACTCTGGATGCTGATGTCTGTGAGATTCCCATGATATCCCCAGTTGAGCTTTGGGAGGTACCTGTGGCTAGTATTCCTAGGCCTACACATACTTTGGTATCCAATGGGATGGGTTTCCCTCGGTCAGTTTGGTGTGTCAGGTGTGGCCGGCACAGCTCAACAATTTCCTTTAGGAGGTCTCTGTTTACCCTATAGCACTCCACTATCTCCAGCTCATGTAGCCCCTGATAGGTTACCCTGGGTCTGTACACTCTTCTCCATCTCCTCACTGTGGGTTGATCAGCAGCATTCACATCCTCACCACCCTCAACCTCTTGCACATGTTGTTCTATATTGTCTGCTGCAGCCTTTCTCATTGTGTAGGTTTGTTTGTTAAAATTTCCCCACTTGTATACACCGGTGGTGTAGAGTGTGGGAAAAATCAGTGGGAAAGGTGTTTGCATAGTTTATAATAGTGTTCTGGGCTGGGCTGGTATGCTGCCTGTGTAATTGGCTGATTCTGATACATTTCACCTGCCAGCTATGCTAGTTCTCCTTGGTTACTGCTGTTTTCCCTTCCCATTGCCTTTCTGTTTAAGCACGGGGGTGCACCGCACCAACAGAGTGCACAAATGTGCACAATGCTGCTATTTCCTGGTTTACCTTTTTTTTTCTGCCTTTAAAACTGGGTGTGCAGAGCGCACACCCGTTAGGCATTGTAAAGAGTGCTAGGCAGGTTTAGAGACACCCCTTAGCTTAGCTGTGCTAAGCTAGGAGCAAACCCGAGCCACAGGGCTCCATTCCACTTACAGTATGCCTGACACCCCCCATGATGTCACCTAACTCCTAGGCTTGCACCAAGCTATTCCTACTCTTACACTGTTGGGACCTGACTCACATGCTGGGGAATACTGGGATTCACTATCCTTCCCCTCATTTGCATAGGATTCCCTGCTAATGCATAGTTACATGTCTCACACTGAGCCACCTTCCTTAGAAACCACTACTCATTGGCCATGTTGTCTTCTGCCTGTCATTGACTTGCATGGCAGAATACTGATTTTAGTTAGAATGCTTGATTTAGGTTAATTTTGTTCCCCCCCCCGATCCCATTTGCACACTGCTGCCCTACACTTAAACAGCCAAGATTGGCTAAAAAAAAATAAAAGCTGCTTTTTGTATTTTTTTACTGTTTTCAATGCCAGTGGCCTTATACTTGGCCATTGGCATGCTTACTACATGATACGCAGCCTTTATTTGGAGCTGTCACAGCTCCGTTTTGGATTTTGCAGAAATGTACTCGGTTACTAACCGAGTACATTTCTGCAGATAGCACTAGTCCTGCACAGACAGTTGCAAGCTTCGTGGATTGCAAAATCACCTCATTTGCATATATTTCTCCTGCAAATGGGGTAATTTGCATACAAGGGCTTAGTCCATGCAGGATTAGTGCAGGAGCGCTTGTGCACACCCCTGCAGGCTATTCCTGGATTGCATGGCAGACATATTGCCTGCTTGAGCTCCTGTATCAATCTTGCATGCCATGCAAGCTTTAGAGAATCTGGGGGAGTGTCTTTAATTTTATATGAGAAATGTAATAAGGCATATTTCATGAGTTTCTAATCTCAGGCAGAACCCCCCCCCCCGCCCACATAAACACATATACATATGCAAATGTCCACATGGAAACACACTCTCACACACACACACACACACACACACACACACACACACACACACACACACACACACACACACACACACACACACACACACAAACACACACACAAACACAAAATTCCCAGAGAAGACTGACAAAAAATTCTAATTCCCCACAGCTGCCTTCCTGACATGGAAGTGCTGTCCTCACACTGAAGAAAGTCAGAGATTTCCAGTCGTATGTTGATTTAAAATTAGGCCATGCACGAACTTCACTAAGTAATATGTCTTTCTCTAGTAATAGGAGTAAGCAGTCTAATGGCAGACGTGCCACACAAAATGTTACCTCATAGTGTAAATAATGATTACCCTCTTCTTAGATAAATAAAACTGCATAAGTATTCTTATAAATGAATAAACACTACCCGGAAGAGCTTAATGGTAAATAAATGTCCTTTATTAAGTAATTAAAAAAAACTATGTGAATGCAGTGTAAACTATGGGTAGCATGGCCCACACTATGAAGGTAAACATGGTTCATATTCATTAAGGATATCCACACCTCCAGGCTAGTTGCTCAGCATAATGCATCTGAGATTATCCAAGTGCAACTAACTCTGGGCAAGATCACAATCCAAATTGTAGCTTGCTACAGATCCCTCACCATGCCCCAGGATTTCCACTCCTCATTTCTTGATACAATGGAAAATGTTAGGGTACAACCTAAAACCCTAATAATGGGTGATTTCAACTACCCCACCATTAAGTGGGAAAACTTCTCATGTACCAACTCTTGTGCTCAACGTTTTCTGGAATTCATAAATTCCAACGCCTTGGATCAACTTATCCACACCTCCATCAGGGGCAGCAATATCCTAGACCTGGTCATTACAAACATGGGCAACCAGTGTTCCACACCAGAGGTCAATTCCTTGTTGGTCAGATCCGACCACAAGCTAATCACCCTAGACATCCACATCCCGCTCCCACCCCCATTAGGGAAACCATTGTAAAAAATTTCTCCAAAGCCAACTTCACGCTTCTTAAGACAGAAGTGGGAAACTTCACAACACTCATAGTGATGGACAATAGATGTACAACTGCTGAATCCTACACAAATGCACTTTATAAGCACTTACACGAGTCCATGGATCGTGCAATCCCTAACAGAACCAAGATGCTATCCTCCAAAAAAAGGAAGCCAATCTGGTGGCACCCTGTCATAAACAAGTTCTACAAAAGAAGAAAGAAACTGCTGCAAAAAAAAGAGTAGAATCCCATAATTGGAGGAAATCCCTGGTCAGCCTCAATAAGAAGCTGAGATCCCTCATAAAATCCTCCAAAGCTAGTTACGAAAACAAAATTGCCACTGATTCTAAAGACAACCACAAAGCATTCTATAACTATGTCAAGAATCTCAGTGGCAAAACTCAGATTTGCTCTGAGTTACAGCACAATGGCACTAAATATACCGAACAAACTGATATTGCCAACATTCTGGCAGATAGGTTCAGTGCTAACTTTACCCCCCTCTCATCCCCTAAAGGGCCAATCTCTATACTGGAAGAATGCAAAGTTCCTGTAATCATGGCTGCACAGGTAAAAATCACACTTTCCAAAGCCAAGAACACAGAATCCATGGAACCTGACAACATCCCAGACTGTGTTCTACATGAAACACAGAACGTACTGGCACCCAACCTAAGTACCATGTTCACTCATAACCTCACCTCAGGTTTTGTGCCCACTGAGTGGTGCACAGTGATGGTTATCTCACTCCACAAAGGGGGAGCAACCACAGACCCTGGGAACTACCACCCCATTAGCCTGACGAGTCTGTTCTTCACGGCTCTGGAACACATCATTATGGAACTTATAAACAATGACATTGGTAATCTCCAAACTCTGGACCCCACCCAGTTTGGGTTTGTAAAAGGCAGATCATGTTTCCTAAACCTGATAGACTTCTTTGAAGCGGTCTCCAAAGCCATAGATGAAGGTAAGGTGGTTCACACAGCCTATCTAAATCTCGCCAAGGCATTTGATACCATCCCCCACTCTGGAATTATAGATAAACTCACTAAACTAGGTATAAATCCCTATGTCACAAGATGGGTTGCCAAGTGGCACACTAACAGAACCCACACTGTGAAAGTAGAAGACTCCAAATCTAACTTCAGACCGGTGACAAGTGGAGTACCACATGGTTCAGTCCTGGGACCTCTCCTGTTTGGTATCTGCTTCTCTGAAGTACAGGCTAACACAGAAGGTCTTTGGCTAATGAAGTTCACAGATGACTGCAAACTAGGAGCCATAATCAAAACTCCTAATGATGTGGACATCCTACAAAAGGGCCTCACTGAGACAGATGCCTGGTGTCAAAGTCATGGCCTCAGGCTCAATGCCAAAAAGTGCATTGTCATCCCTTTTGATAAAAACTCTGTACCCATGAACTACCACATAGGCGGTAGTCTACTTAACACCAAAAGTGTGATAAGAGACCTTGAGACACAGGTGGACAGTAGTCTCTCCTTTGATAATCACATTGCCACAGTAGTCAGGAAATCCTTCTATGTGGAACACCTCATCACAAACGATTTCTCAACAAGGAAAAAAAGAGATCATTGTTCCCCTCTACTCATTACTCACTAGACCCATTCTAGAGTACAATGTCTTTTTTGGTAAGTACCTCACAAGACATCTACAACAACTGGAAAGGCCACAGAAATACCTCACAAAGAGGATTACTGGCCTCAAACAGATGCCATACACAGACCATCTCAAAAAACTCCAGCTTTACTCCATTGCATATTGCCTACTCCGAGGTGATATCTGCCTAATATATAAAGCTATGTCCAACCCAGAGCTGTTGGACATGCGTCACTTAAAGAAATCCCAATCTCTCCAAGCTACATGGTCTAGGGACCTAAACCTTGTCACCACAATAAACAGAACATGCCGGAGGGATAGATTCCTGTCCCAGAGACTTCCCATACTCTGAAACAAACTACCTATCGATATCAAACAACGCTCCTTATTAGCACTCTTCAAGAAAAATCTTGATGATTGGATGGGAGATAGGAAATTCACCCGGGGGATCACTTCTGTGGCTCTGCTCGACATGGGCACAGGAAAATAATTTTCTTGGGTGGCGAATGCCAGGGTACAATTTGGCTAGGCTTATATAGGCCCTAGGGCCAATAACCTAGTACCCACCTATGAACCTATGAACCTATGCAAAGGCAATATAAATAGGATGCACACAGAGCAAGATAAACTCCAGAAGTTTATACTACTGTGACTGCTTACTGCAGATGTGCAATTTTTTAAATATGAGAGTATATTGCACTGGCTATATGCATATATATAGGATGGCAAAAGAAAAAAAATTAATAGAATGTATCTATTCTGTAAATACTCAGAATGCCATCATATTGGAGGATCAGAGTCATCGAGGTATGGTTTGGAGAAAGAGGCTGACAATTCTAACAGCTTAAAGTTATAATTCTCTCTCTCTCTCTCTCTCTCTATATATATATATATAGATAAATATATATGTGGATATTATTAAATATATATAGATAAGATATAGACTAGATATAATTTATATATATATATATATATATATATATATATATATATATATATATATATATACACACACACACACACACACACACACACACACACACACACACACACACACATATTTATGAAAGTAGTTTTAACCAGATAATAACAGTACCAGCTAGACTAGAAATTCTATTTGTAAATAATATCCATTCGACTATACAGGATGAATGCTATGAACTCTTTGCACCTATTGCTGGCATGAACATTTTACCACGCTTTTATCAATAATGTCATCTATATAAAAGAGAAATCCACTGTAAGATACTATAAGAAAAGAATAGTAAAAGTATTCAAATGTCAATGACTTCTTGATGAATATTTTATGGATTATTACCTTTACATAGATGCATTTAAATGAAATGTGGGGCCTGGATTACTAGGTTCAACACTACAACAAAACAATGCTGGAAAACATTCTATTTATAAAGGTGACAGAGGTTTAAAAACAAGAAGATTAAACAAAGTCTGAAATGAGCTCTGTAAGACGAAGCAGGCTTGAAGAACTAAATGGTTAAAGGTTAATATAAAATCACTAGATAAGCTTACTATGTACAGTGTAATTATAGATCAGCAAGCAAATGAAAACATCTGATAAATAATATTAAGGAGAATAAGAATATTTTAATACATTCAAAAGGACGGGGATAGTAAAGTAAGTATTGGTTATATCAAACATGGATAAGATTGTATTGGAAGTGGTAGAAAGTGTAACCCTCTTTAGAAAATGTTATGAAACTATTTACCATTACAAATAAAGCATTGCCAAGCAATTACAAAAATATGCAGTTTTCACCTTTTAATATCAGTAATCATGTAATTTAAAATATTTAGAAAGCAGGAACACACTGAACAAAGTTGTACATATGAAGTTTCCAACAAAGGCTTCCAATTGCTTGGGGAAAATGTTGTGACACCCCTGTTGCTGATATTTAAAGCATTCTAAGGAACTACTCAGAAATGCCAAGGTTGGAAATTTGCTACAGCAAAGCCTACACACACACACACACACACACACACACACACACACACATGTATATATATATATATATATATATATATATTTTTTTAATTTAAGATATATATATATATATATATATATATATATATATATATATATATATATATATATATAAGACTCATATTGTTTAATTAATTTTCAGCCCATCAGCCTGTTGTTAACCATAAAACAATTAAAATATATATATATATATGTGAATAATAATAATAATAATAATAATAATAATAATAATAATAATAATAATAATAATTATTATTATTATTATTATTCCTTGGTATTAACCAACTTGCCAACAGATTGACTTCAGTTAATTATACTAATAAACATCAAAGTCCACGAATACTGGTAAGGTCTACTGCTACTTCTAATCACATTTTCCCTAATAAAAATCATCATGGCAGTTGAATCAGTATTCAAACATATGTGGTCTTTATTGGCTTCAAATTAGCATATGAGGGAGTGGATCATGACAGACTAATGTGGAAACTGTGTCAGTTAGGTGTATTAGTCTTTTTTGAGTTGAGCTGAGAATGGTTAACATACAGGAAGCAATAAACAGAGCTTGGTGGCTTTAAGGGTATAGATATGAGATATAGGCAAAAGGTTCTCAAGTAGTCTCTCATGGGAACTTTTCTGTTTATCCCATATATGTTAGGAATCAGCATATCATTGATAATGTTTTATTGTTTTTAGGCTAATGATTTATAATTAGGAAAATGTATTACCATTAAGGATAATCAACAGAAAATGCCATTATGATTGACTGAAAAAAATAGATGTACAGAAGAGAATGGCATGAACTTAACACTGATAAAATGAATAAAATGACTTTTTACCAATCACATATGAGTATAATTATGATATTGAGAACAAATGTGTTAAAAAGGTCAATATTTTAAAGACTTAAGGACATTGGTTGATGATAAACTCTGTTTTGAGCTCAGTGAACACAGCACAGTTAAATAAAGAAATCAAATGATTGTCTGCGTTAGGAAATATATCAAATTGAAGCAGTCACATGTCATCAGGACAATATATTTGTGAATCATATTAGACCTAAAACTGAATTTGGAAACTGCTTATAGACTCTTTAGCAAAAAGTAATAAATGACCCTTTCTTATGAAAGTGTTTATGGTTAAGAAACAGAGTAAACAAATATCAAGTGAACACATCATCATGGTTAACTCTTCTTTTCTGGAATATGCTGTTGGAAAATTGATTCCCTAAGTGTAGAAAATAGAGACTGTGGTAATATTATTGCCTTTAACAGACAACTGAAAAATGGTATGATGAATTCTAAGACTCAGCTAGGCTATTAAGGTATTACAACATGCCAGTATGATTATTGTGTCTCATTGCATTGCATTGTATTATTAATATGTAAACGGTAAATAAGATACAAATGCAATATGCACTGATAATGAAATTTGCATATAATACAAATGGAGATAAGCAAGACTCATTGTAACATAGATATGGTATGACAAATTTCTTTAAATGCGGAGTCATTTCAAGTATTAAAACAAAGCACGGTATAGCAGGTTTAGTTAATACATCAGAAACCACCAAAAAGGAAAAATATTTGCAATAAACAACAGGCTACTGATCCAAAAGATGATATTGTATAAAACTTTAGCGCCTCGACCCAACAGCCTTCAAGAAGTAACCAACAGTATACAGCATCCCCTTATATAACAAACACATGCTAATTATTCAATTAATCAATACAACAATAAAATAAATTAAATATTTCCAGTTAATTTTGCAGTTTAAACCATATGATACCAAAGTATTATATTTCAGTATATAAACTGACTCTTCAAAAAGAAGTTTATCCTTCAACATAAAATTGTCTTCTAATTTAACAAACACTTTTTCAAGAATTGCCCCTTGTAACAATATAAAATCAGTGTTATCATGTTCCATAAAATGTACAGCAACAGAACTTTCTATTTGTTGTTTACTGATGTCCCTAATATGTTCCTGAAACCTATTCCTAAGCATCCCTTTACTTTCATCACTATAGAACAGTTTGCAGGGACATCTAAGTACATAAACAATGCCATCAGGAAAATGTACCAGCAAAATCAAATCTCATATTGTTTATCATTTTAAAACCAGGTACTATAAATTGGCATACATTACAATTCCTGCAAGAACAGTACCCAACAACTTGTGGAAACAAAAAAAGTTTTCATTAGGAAACACAAAATAGGTCTGAACCAACCTCTCCTTCAAGTTGCCCTTGCCTATAAGAAATTAATGGCATATTGCACAAATATTAGATAACTCGTCATCATTAATAAGAAATTTCCAATAATATGTAAATATTTCCCTTATCTTTTTACTCAAAATATTATAGGTCATTACAAAATAAACTTTTTCCTGACCTTGTATATTCCTTCTAATTATACCATCACTCTCATTATTTCTACACAAGTTATCCCCACCCCGAATTTTATTTAAAGCATTTCTGATAGTATCAAAATCATATCCCCTATTCAGAAACAGTACTGACATTTGTAAAACGTTGTCATATAAATCTGTATAACTATTGCAAATCCTATGCAATCTCAATAATTCCCCATAGGGTAAAGATGTTAGTAAATGGAGAGATGGCAACTTCCCCCGTGTAAATATTGCCACCCATCAACAAATGTCCTATATACAGATGTACAGTCTCATTTTTCAAGGCCTCTCAAACAGCGATCTAAAAATATCCCTTTACTGCCATACTGTTAGCCATCAAAAGATAAATTATAAACTTTATTATGTAAATATTTCACAAAATCTGGTACCTCAACAAAGCCGTCCTGACAAATAAAAATGAAATCCCCTATATATCTATAATAATATAAAACAATTTATTCACAAAATTATGTGAATATGTGTAATCCATCTCAAACATAGCCATTAACAAGTTTGCATACTTGGGGGCAAAAAGTGCCCCCTGGCAGTGCCCTGCAATTAATGATAAATTTCAATATTATCACTAAAATAATTATTCAAAACACAAAATTGTAACAATTCAATAAATTAATTGGAGACTGGATTACACCTAAAAAATAATAAAGTACTTTAATACCATCTGCATGTCTAATATTTGTGTATAAACTGTTAACATCTAAAGTAATCCAATACATTTTAGCATTCCATGTAACTTTTGAAATCTTATTCAAGAAACCAGAAGTATCCCTAAAATAGGATGTATGTTTTTCCAAAAATGGTAACAAACAATTGTGCAATAAAACACCAATGCTATGTTGAAAATAGTTTGAAGCAGATAAAATAGGTTGATCTGGAGGGTTGTACATATCTTTATGAATTTTCGGTAGGCAATAAAAAGTTGCCATATGACAACCCTTTACACTAAATTTTTAAATTTTGTTTTGAAGTTTTAAAACTTATACATAAGTATAATTATATAATTAGCAGGAGGTATTGGGAGTGTAGGGGGTCATTGTCCCCTGTGAAACGTTGTATGCTTCGAGGTAATGTCTTGCAACATGCACAGATGAATGTCAGTCTCATTTATTTTATTTTATTTTGAGTTAAATTTAACAATTTTGATATGTTGGTGTTTAGACGTATACCTATACAGATACATACATACATATCTATAAAGAGAAAGAGAGAGATATACTGTGGTAAAAAAATATGAAATGCTGTGTTGGTCCAGAAACAGAAAACAAAAGCTAACAGGAGCCCTTTGAGAAACACTTTGGTTTAATAAAAAGTATATTACATCACATCTGTGATCCGCTGTCTTTGTATCTTCTCTTAAACAGATTTTGGCTTTAAGAACAGTTGAAAAATTTGTGATTCTGTTATACAAAAAAACTTGAATACGTCATACAGCACCATATCCAATAATCACATATGGTGATTCTTGCCTTCCCATATCTATTCTCATCAATTAATATACTGGCTGCAAGTATTCAAAAACCTAGATTTAATATTTGCTGGACTGTATTTCTTTAAAATGTCCTTTTGCTTAAACTCAGATTTCCACTGTTTATTTAGAGTTACTCAGTCAGTTTTGAAATCAAGGCCTTAATTTTTTGCCCAGCTGTTTGGGTGATTTTTAATGATTTTTCAGCCTGTGAAATTGTGGTTAACTAATTATCTAGAGAAGCTCACAGTATCAGTGTGGTTATTCATTCAGCAAGTTTTACATTCCATTACCGACAAACTACCATGCCCTGAAGTAATATGAAAAAGTATCCCCAATCTTATAAAAAATACTGCTTTTAATAAATACATGAGCATATTTTATTAAATTCTGTTCACCTTTCCTATACAAGTCTCCAGTACACATTGAGTGTATAATGTTTCACAAATATTTGGAATATATCAACCAACAAACTTTCAACTCACTGAGTAAATCTATACATAAGCTATCCTTTCTCCACATTCTTTTATTTTTTCCCTGTTTAGAAAATGTATGTTAAGTGTCTCTATAAAGTAGTCAAATTTTCCATAAATGTCACTGATATTTCGTCTTGTAAATGATGATGACTGAAAAGTATAGAGAATGGCAGTGCCATTATGAATGCATATGTTAAACATGTCTCTTTAAATAATTTTGAATTGGACTAGGAAAAACTTTTTTAGACCTGGTCTAAACCCACACCACCAACACCCTCACATAGCAACATTAAACCCTCATATGCAGAGGCCCTTAACAGTAACCTGCCCAAGCAACAAGGACCTCCGAAGCTGAAAATCAAACAAACACCAGTCACAACCAACATGTCACATAGCTCACAACACCAGTATGCCACCCAACAACAGCCCCTAAGGCAAGACAATGTACCCAACACTTTAGTCATAGGTGACTCTATAGTCAGGCACACTGATGTCCCCCTCACCAGGCTGAACAAGGAGAAAATTACAGTCAGCTGCTTGTCAGGTGCCATGATCTGCCACATAACGCATGCACTCAAGTCACTCCACAACAAGTACAAATATGAGTCTGTCATTGTCCATGTTGGAGTGAATGCCTTGAGACATACATCCCTGGACTACATGAAAAGAGACATGGAATAGCTCTTGGATCATGTGGCCCAGGCAGGTATGACCCTAGCCCTGAGTAGCATCCTGCCTTCACCCAGAATGATACCACAGTATAAGGACAAAATAATTGACTTCAACAATTGGCTAAGCTTCTGGTGTCATTCAAAGGGGATCCAGTATCTGTCTGCCTGGGACGACATGACCAACAGACCATGATGCTTTGCCAGAGATGTTATGCACCTGTCACCCCTGGGATTCAGGTTACTGGGTAAGGCTCTTGCCACCCCTATAGTGCCTTTTTTAGGCAAAGTTCAAAGGACAAAACCACCACCATAACAGGTACAAGCATGCAAAATCTGAAGGTAATGCTACTCAGTGCTAGAATTCTAAACCTCAAAATGCACTCTCTCGAGGCACTCCTAAAAATGGAGAACATCAATATCTGTGCTGTAACTGAGACCTGGTTCAGAGCTACAGAGAGCACCCGTGCAATATCAGGCTACAACTCTTACCACACTTTTCAGCCACAAAACCAGGACCGAAACACTAAAGGTGCAGGAGTGTCCGTATTCACCAAGGATATTCACATCATCAGGCTAGTTGCCCAACACAATGCTTCTGAAATTCTCCAGGTGCAACTAACACTAGGTAAGACTGCAATCCAATTTGTAGCTTGCTACAGATCCCCCATCATGCCCCAAGATTCTCACTATACCTTTCTAAACATACTGGAAAAAATTAAAATACAACCAAACACTACCTTATACTGGGTGATTTCAACTACCTTGCCATTAACCTGGAAAACTACTCGTGTACCAACACCTTTGCCCGACGGATCTTGGAATTCAGAAATTCCAATGCCCTGGATCAACTAATCCATAGTCCCACCAGGAGCTCCAATATCCTAGACCTGGTCATTACCAACATGGGAAATCGATGCTCCACACTTATGATCACCCCCTCGTTGGTCAGGTCTGACCATAAGATAATCACCTTTGACATCCACATCCCTCCTCCACCCCCCAGTAAGGAAACCTCCATAAAAAACTTCTCCAAAGCCAACTTCATGCTACTCAAGTCAGAAGTGACAAACTTCATGACACCCATGCAGATGGGAATTGAAAGTTCGACTGCTGAATCCTACACTAAGGCACTGTATGAGCACATCCACTCGTGCATGAATCGTGCCATCCCAAATAGAACCAAGACGCTCTCCTCCAAAAAAAGGAAGCCAATCTGGTGGTCCCCTGGCATAAACAAACTTTACAACAAAAGGAAGAAACTGTTGCACAAAAGAGGAAAATCCCAGGATGCAAAAAACTCCCTTACCAGCCTCAGTAAGAAGCTGAGATCCCTTATAAAATCCTCCAAAGCTAGATACGAAAATACAATTGCCAATGATTCCAAAGACAACCACAAGGCACTCTACAGCTATGTCAAGAATTTAAATGGCAATGCTCAGATCTGCTCTGAGCTACAACAGAATGGCATTACATATACTGATCCCAAGGCTATTGCCAATATCCTGGCAGATTAATTCACTGCCAACTTCACCCCCTAAAGGGCCCATCTCAATTTTGAAAGATTTCCAAATTCTGGTAATAATGGCTACACAGGTAAAAAACACACTCTCCAAAGCTAAGAATACAGCATCCATGGGACCAGACAACATCCCAGGCTGTTTACTATATGAACTACAAAATGAACTGGCACCTTACCTAAGTGTCATATTTAATCATAGCCTCACCTCAGGCTTTGTGCCTACTGAGTGGCACACAGCTAAAGTCATCCCACTCCACAAGGAGGGATCCACCTTGGATCCCAGGAACTACCACCCCATCAGTCTTATGAGTCTGATCTGCAAGGGCATGGAACGTATTATCATGGCACTTATAAACAAAGACATTGGCAGCCTTCAACCACTAAACCCCACCCAGTTTGGATTCTTGAAGGGCCAGTCATGTCTCCTGAACCTGATTGACTTATTTGAATCAGTCTCCAGAGCTGTGGATGAGGGTAAGGAGGTCCACACAGCCTATCTGGACTGCACCAAGGCTTTTGACACCATCCCCCACTCTGGAATCATAGATAAACATACTAAGTTGGGCATTAATCCCTATGTCACTCGATGGGTTGCCAACTGGCTTACTGACAGAACCCACTGTAAAAGTAGCCAACTTCAAATCCATCTCCAGAATGGTGACAAGTGGAGTACCTCAGGGTTCAGTCCTGGGACCGCTCTTGTTTGGCATCTACTTTTCTGAAGTACAGGCCAACACTAAGGGACTCTAGCTAACAAAGTTGGCAGATGACTGCAAATTGAGAGTCATTATTGAATCCCCAAATGATGTGGATATTCTACAAAAGGGCCTTACAGAAAATGATGCTTGGTGCCAGAGACATGAGCTCCAGCTCAATGCCAAGAAATGTATAGTTATCCCCTTTGGGAAAAAACATGTACCTGTGAATTACCACATAGGTGGTAGTACACTAAACACCGAAAGTGTGATAAGATACTTAGGGGCGCAGGTGGACAATGGTCTCACCTTTCATAAACACATCAACACAACAGTCAGGAAATCCTTCTATGTGGCACACCTCATCACTAAGGGATTTTCATCCAGAAAAAAGGAGGTCATTGTCCCACTGTACTCATCCCTCATTATACCCATTATATAATACAGCAGTCCATTTGGTATGTACCTCTCAAGACAGCTGCAACAACTGGAAAGGCCGCAGAAATACCTCACTAAATGAATCACAGGCCTAAAGCAAATGCCCTATGCTGGCCGTCTAAAAAAACTCCAGATATACTCTTGTCATATGTTGTCTACTCAGGGGCGACCTCTGCTTAACATACAAGGCCATGTCAAACACAGAGCTGTTGGACATGCTACACTTAAAGAAATCCCAATCCCTCAGATTCACATGCTCCAGGAATCTAAACCTTGCCATCACAATGAACAAAACATTCTGGGGGGATAGGTTCCTGAACCAGAGACTCCCCATACTCTGGATTAGACTGCCCATACACATCAAGCAGAGCGCCTCTTTCGCCCTCTTCAAAAGGAACCTTGACGATTGGATGGGAGATAGGAAATTCAACCCAGGGATAACGTCAGTCACCCTGCTAGACAGGGGTCCAGGGAAGTAAATATTGTGGGAAGAAATAGCCAGGGAATTGTTATGGCTAAGCTTGTATAGGCCCTAGGGTTGATAGCCTAGTACCAACCTATGAACCTATGAATTTTTTTCCCTATCAGGAATATACAAGTAGCAAAGGCACTTCCTATACAGACAGATACATTACAAATTCTTAGGCATCTGCACATGGCACACACAAAAACATGCATGCACATCCATCCATCATCACATTAGCAAATCCACCCCATTCACACAGAAACAAATACTAAGACATCTGCACACACGCACACACACACACACACACACACACACACACACACACACACACACACACACACACACACACACATGTATGCAAACACACTCTTGTAGGCGTTCCCCTACACACATACACACATAAACACGGAGACACACAAACATACACATACACATATACACATGCACTCTACAAGACTTCCCCCTAGACATACACACACAACCATCATCAACAAACCAGACCACTAACCAGGCCACTAAGACCTTGTGTTCTTTCTCTTGCCATTGTAAAATGTACCACACCTGACCGACTTTGCTTTTATTTTTCTTCAACTATCTCTGGAGCTACATTTTTCATAGAGAATACTATGGCTTTCTTCTCTGCATAAATATGCCAGAATATCAGATCTCTTTTGCTTTCTCATATCCATGGTTCATCTTTAAAGTTTTCTATAACCTTTGTATTTTGTTCTTTTTCTTGTAGCATTTTCTCAACTGCCTCCTTTTCCATGTAGCCACATGATTCTTCATGTGGATAATATTTTGTTCTGATCTATTGGATAAAAGATCTTAAATTATTATCTATAGTTTATAACGGCTTTTGTCATGCAAGTATTTCTTTTCTATAAATTCTTGCTCTTGCTACATATCCTCAACATGAAAATTAAGGGTTTGTTGCATAACAAAAGGAATATATAGCATCATTTTATTCGGGTCTATATTATATCCTCGAACGCTTAAAAAAGTGAATGCTGATTGATCGAACTTATTTTCGCGAAACTGCAAAATATCGAAGCAGCAGAAACTCGATTTTTTTCCTAGGGAAAGAATTCGGTTGTTCGTTTCTGTTGCTTCAGTATTTTCAGTGTTATGGTGGAAAGTTACCGGTCGGATTCAGGTAAGTGTGCGATTGTGCAGATGTGAGTGTTAGGGTGATTTAGGTGAGTTAGGGTTAGGGCTCGGGTTAGGTGTGTGTGCGATTGAGTGGACATGAGGGTTAGGGCGGATTTAAGTGAGTTAGGGTTAAGGAGCGGGTGAGGTAAGTGTGCGATAGTGACGGACCTTAGGGTTAGGGTTTGGGTTAAGGTAAGTGGGTATTTAGTGGTGTGTGCATAGTTTAGTGTAGGGTTAGGTATCAGATTTTAGGTGTATGTGTGTGGATTTCTGTTTCTTTGGTGTGCTTGTGTGGTGTGTATGTGTTTTGGATCAGCAAATTTTTTCCCTGGGAAAAAAATCGCTGATCTGACAGTTCGAGATTGTAAGCTTTCTCTTAAATCAGGTCGATCAATCAGCGTTCGCTTTTTTAAGCGTTCGATGATATAATATAGACCCTTTTATTCACGGTTGTCCACTTCTTTGTCGCTATGCCTCTTGCTTAGACTATCTTTTTTTTTTTGAAAATGCAAAATTACAAAGAGATATTGACAAGGGAGATTGAAAGTGAGACTGAGGGAATATAAAAAAGGTACAGGAGCATGAGGGGAGGTTTCAGGATGGAATGGAAGTAAATAGCAGGTGGAAGGAAAAAATGGGGCATGAGCATGCAGGTACTAGCAAGTAGGTAGAAGGTCATATTTAAGTCTGGCATTGGATGCAATATGAGGTTAATTAAATGTTAGCTTGGAGCAGCATAATTGGAATTAGTTATTATGTCTCCCAGTCTTGTCTCTGAAGCATATTTGTGCTTCAAGAGTATTTGAGATATTGCATCATTTAGCCCTTTTGAGTCTGTGTTACCTAAAAAGAAAGATTTCCTTGAACAGGTACCAATATCTATCTATCTATCTATCTATCTATCTATCTATCTATCTATCTATCTATCTATCTATCTAAATATATATTAGTTGCACTGTAGTTACTTAATATTGTTTATAATATGTAATGGATAAGGGATAAAACAAAACAGTACAAAACTGAATTATACATGCCAGATGGATTTCTTAATTACTGGAGTACCAGCATGCAACTTCCCCGCATCCATTATGATCTAACTCAACAACAGTTTTGTATGCACATATAAATATTTAGGTAAAATCTCATGTGAAGTAATAAGTATAGTCAGTAGCAAATGGTGATTTCAAACAATGAGATGTTACAGGAGGCAAAAAATTTACATAGGCAAAACAAATAGGATGCTCGTTGAAAGAATGAGTGAGCGTCAGAGGGATATCAGGAATATGAATGCCAAAAACTCTCTGGCAAGGCACATTAAAGACAATGACATTATACATAACTTTAATTTTAAAGTTATTGAGAAGGTAAATGAAAATGGTAGACTCAGTGATATTATTAATCACACCGAACGTCGTGAGTTGTTTTGATATTACATTTGCAAGCTGATAACGTTTTTGGACTAAATGACAAGGTTTCTTTAAAACCTAAATTGAGGACTAGGAGGTTTTAACTACTTTTTCATCATCTGTATGAGAACTGCATATTCATTGGTTGCTTCTTTTTTTAAATCTTTATTTAATGACTGAATTGTGTAACTTGATATGGTCTGAAGAAGTTTTTATGAAAGCGCTTATCAGTTTTATCCATTAAACTGTTTATAAGTACCTTCTAGCCTTTGACACAGTTTTTATTAGTAACATAAAGTATTATTTCATAATAAACACTTACTTAAAAAAAACATTTTTTCCATAGACCTCCACATACCTTTCATGCATTACTGGCAATGGTTCTACTATGAAACTCAGACTTCCTGAAACATGACATTTCAACAGAAATAAAAAAAAATGCCTGAAAACTAAAAGGGTGAAAAACTCCTTTTTTCTTGTTTTCAAAGTAGGGGCTTGAAGCCTCCACACCCCCTGAATATGTATATATATATATATATATATATATATATATATATATATATATATATATATATATATATATATATATATATATATATATATATATATATATATATATATATATATATATATATATATACCAACTCCACAGTCACACTTATATGAAGAAGGGAGATATCTCCCTAAAAACTGAATCAGTTAGAAAATGCATCAACGATTTACTATAGAGAAAAGTATGTGGCCTCATTCTGTTTCTGCAAGGTAATAACGCCCAGGGAATTTCACCTCAGGACTGTGTACAGATGTCAATGGGATCATCACTGTTAATATTGATAATACCCACACTTATCAGATACCCATATAACTCCATGATTCTTTAAGGTGGAGACTTAGGCAATGATAATAACAGAGGACACAATTAAATTCTAATAAAATATGCATATTAACTTCATAAAGGAAAAGAAAATGAGTGGCACTGAATACTTCTGTTAATTCTGTTAATTTCAAAATCTATTCAGCCAGCAGGGCCTAAACAAATCCTTAATGAGCTTGTAGCTACTGTTCAAAACTTGAAATAAATAAAATTAGATAAAAAAATATTACAAAATGCAATAATACAAGATCAATAATTTTATAAAAATGCACATATATTTACTGTATATTCAGCAAACAAACATGCAGTGTTTTTATTTGCAAAAATAATTCATCAGACTGCATTAATTTGATCCAAGCACACTATTTTTACAAACATGCAATCAATTAAATGCTTGCAAATGAAGGACAGACTAAAGCAGTTAGACTAACTATATGTATATAGAGATATAATTGGGTAAAATTTGTTAATATCTTTTCAATTGATCTTAATTTGATATACTCTATCGTCCACATGGATCCTTCACTATCACTTTAGAATGCAAATTCACAACCAAATCACAGGATGTAAAGAAGGGATTGACCACAACTCAGACAGCCTGACTTCGGATGGTGGAAAGGAGCTGCCTTTTGCTAGTTTGGCTATTCTGGGAAAGATGGAGGAGTTTTTGTTCATGATCTGACACCTCTGCAGTGATAAGAATGGTACTGTAGTTGTGTGGCAGTTTTTGTCAGCATTTTAACATTAAATGGGGGGATGGAGTCATCTGGTGTTAGATACTGCGACACTGTGATGTCAGCATTTCTGCACTGTTAGGGCAAATCAAAAAGAAAAATTCCTTGGTATCAGGACACACAATGACAGCTGTTCTGCTTCACTCATCTTCTTATTTCCAACCCACCACTGGTGTTGTACAAGCTCAATAGAATGGTACTTGGGGCATTAAAGTAAAATGGAGATACAGGGGCAGTCCCAGAAAGCAGCATCTAGTCAGATGGTGATCATACAATAAAACTAACTAACTAACTAACTAACTAACTAACTAACTAACTAACTAACTAACTAACTAACTAACTAACTAACTAACTAACTGACCAACTAACTAACTAACTAACTAACTAAACAAACAAACAAAACAAAGACACATTAACTACCTGCACAGTAAATTAGCATATGCATATGCATTAAAATAAGCCATTGTCAAATATGGCTGTGAAACTACTTTTAAAAAGATGCCATACCCACAGATTTAGTATGGACTCTTGCTGAAAGCTTTTGTTTGAAATATAAATGATATAAGGCTAGAAATGTCAAAGATAAGATAGCCATGCTTTTTTCTGTCACTCTAATGCTGATTTTATTGTTGTCACATCATTCTGAACACAGAAAAGTAGAGTTTCTATTTCAACAGACCTCCTTATGTATATGTTCCCATTTACAGTCTTTGCTACAAGATTTTCTGTGTCATTTTCAAGAAAGCTTAACTGGAGGTCTTTATTTAAATACCTACTGTAGCATTCTCACAAAATTCATAAAGCTAACTGTTTTAACAAACACATTTTCCAGATGTGAAGGAAACCTTTTCTGTCCTGGACTCAAAATTATAGAGTTCATAACTCCTGAAACTGAGAATAATACTTATTATTATGGAGATTTGTAAAAAATATATAATACAAACTACTTTACATTAACAAATCGTACATCTTTTCCACACAATGAAACATAAATGTAAGATGGCTAGCCTGTTCAACACTTCATGTAGACTAACTTGATTGATTTAACATATTGCAGTTAGTTAAAGACAATATTTTATCACTGAAATCAAAACACATAACTGATACTTGCAATTTACCTAAGAAGGTGATATTACTGGTTAAGTGTTACAGTTCTTTCAATTTTTTAATCTTTATTATTATCACCATTTAGTATAAGGAGTGCTTTATATTTGAGCTACTACTTTAAATAAATATTTTTATTAGATTTCTTAAAGTACATGTATTTCTCTGATTCTTTTTTACCTGTGACATGGCCGAAAACAGTCCTTCAGGATCAGATCAACAAGATAACTTACAAACAGATGCATAATTTAAAAAAAAACATCCAGCACATACAATTTAATTTTTCCCAGAAAATTAATTTAATTATGCTTGTAGTTTTCTTCATAGTGCTTTTTCAACAATTATTCTACCAGCAACCAGAACTATGGACAATTTTTTCCAGAACTCTCCAGGGGATGAGATCTCCTTAAATAGATCAGATACAGATCCAAGAGGTGACCTTGAATTTGAATTGTTCAGACTGTAGGAAAGACCTTCTGGTAGACATTGGACTGTTCCACAAGAACAGAAAAGATGTTATTCCTTCCATTAGTGCCCTGTTGTGGGGCAGGGATGGGGTTGGGTCTCTTGCCAGTGTGATTCTTCAGCTGCAGAGTAGGGGATAACTTTAAACTTTTTTAGGCAAAAATGTTAGAAAATCAGATTAGTTAGTGAGTCACTTGCACTCATGATATGTTTTATACCACATATAAAATAACCGGTATCAAAAACATAGTCACTCTCTAAATAAGTAAGGCACAGTACACACAATAGATGGTATGCTCTAGATAAGTAAGGTACAGTACATACAGTGGATGGTATGCTCTAGATAAGTAAGGTACAGTACATACAGTAGATGGTATGCTCTAGATAAGTAAGGTACAGTACATACAGTGGATGGTATGCTCTAGATAAGTAAGGTACAGTACATACAGTAGATGGTATGCTCTAGATAAGTAAGGTACAGTACATACAGTACATGGTATGCTCTAGATAAGTAAGGTACAGTACATACAGTAGATGGTATGCTCTAGATAAGTAAGGTACAGTACATACAGTGGATGGTATGCTCTAGATAAGTAAGGTAGTACATACAGTACATGGTATGCTCTAGATAAGTAAGGTACAGTACATACAGTAGATGGCCTGCTCTAGATAAGTAAGGTAGTGCATACAGTAGATGGTATGCTATAGATAACTAAGGTACAGTACACACAGTAGATATTATGCTCTAGAAAAGTAAGGTACAGTACACACAGTTAATGTTATGCTCTAGATAAGTAAGGTAGTACATACAGTAGATAGTATGCTCTAGACATTCATGTAGTTAATTATGTCATAGCATAATAGTGCAATGCGGTGTGTTATATATGTTTCTCATTTTAAATAAAGCGTTAAAGTTAGTCTCATTTTAACTATATAGAAACTGTCTGAATCCTTTGCAATTTAAATTCGTATTCACCTTGAAGCTCATTATTGTATATTCGGTAATGATCCTAGCATTGCATTATTCATTTATATATGCACGCATGTGAGAAATTCACTTTAATGGAACAGGTAAATAAATGCATTTTTGTTTTTCAGAAAATGTATGGGTCAGTTGTATCACTTCTCCATGCTCTTCATATTATATTTTTAGTCATCCTAAAGTCATACAGGAGGGTTTATGCAAAGTGCACTAAGTAAGTGACAAAGTGCCCAAAATATAATGCACACAGCAGCATAAGATTACATCCTAATATGTAATATTAAGGTAAGCGGTGTGTAGGTACATTCTACTACTAAGGTTTTAATTTCACATAAGCATAATTGAAATCTCATAATTCTCAGGAATTACCACCTGCACAGTGACTCTAATACAATAAAGACTCTCTGATAGAAGTATACCTTGTGTCTTTCACTTGCAGGGGCTGCTTGCCAACTGACTGGTTTCATAACAATTTTAAATAATGAAGGGAAATGGAATGTTAGTGAGAGGAGCTGTGACTTTGTAACTGTGATAAAACAACTGACCTCACATAATGAAATTATTTATAGGCATTATGAGACAGGATTAAGTCTGACAGTTTAGATTAGCAAGGTATTCCAGTATGTTCTCTGAATAATACTTTTCAGCCATTCTTACTTGCAGCTGTTCCATTTTATTGGCAGTATATCACAGAATGGGTCATACATTATAGGGGTCCAGCATCCTACTTTTCTGTATGGCTGTCTGCAATACAATGATATATTTGATTTTCTTTATTTTAAGAGCTGCATTTAATATTTCTGCATTTTATGTAAGCATAACCATTAAGCCATTATTTCAAGTACAGTTTGCTCTCTGGATGGCAGTTGTAGCTTAATTAATAACATACTGAGAAAGATAAAGAATGTGCGTATGAAGCAAGTGTGTGAAGTCTGGATGCTGTTTACTAATATACTTTCCATTATGCATTCTTTTCATCCAACAATTCTTGTTTTCAAATTTGGTTAAACATTTCTTCTATTCTTGCTATCCTG
Organism: Protopterus annectens; assembly: GCF_019279795.1. Lineage (NCBI taxonomy): Eukaryota > Metazoa > Chordata > Ceratodontiformes > Protopteridae > Protopterus > Protopterus annectens. Next base: position 1,834,685,822 of record NC_056739.1, read on the forward strand.
CCTCTCTTTCATTCTTTCTCTGTATCTCTTTCTTCTTAGATACAGCTTGGCATACTGATATATAGAATGTTTCATACCTTTTTTACGGAAGTTGAAATATAGTATATTCTACATACAAACTTCTTTAGAACTTAGGGAAAGAAAACGTAGACGAAAGTTTGTTAAACTATTTGTGAAAAAAGATCACATTTCAGTAATAGTGTATTGTCTTCTCACAGGGCAACTTTTTGTGTATATACTGGATAACAGGATCATATATCACTTTCAGTATGTTTTTCCCTCGGACTGTTTATGTTTAAGTTTCGTTAAGACATTCGATTTCTTAACTGAGCCCATTATCTCAAAAACCTACTCCACACCAGAGAGTCAGTGTGACTAATTTTATTAATGGCAGCATCAAATATTGTAAATTGTCATGGATGCTGTGCAATTTTCAAATATCTTTACCACCAGTGTCAAGTACCACCAGTGGTACAGCTCAGGTACCACCAGCAGGACAGCTCAGGGCCATGTAGTGTTTTATACTGCTGCCCTGACAGGCTGGTCCATCTGTAATACCCAATGACACAACTGACCAGATGGACTGTGCAGTGTAGTAAACCATTTAGTCAAGCTCCCATGGGGGGGGTTAAAGGGTGAAATGCCACCCAACAACCACTTTCTCTGTGGTAGGGAAGGTAGGAGGATAAAGCAAAGCCTGTATGCAAAAGTGTGAACCAGTGCCCCCACACCCAGGATTACATTCCTTTTTATGCAGGTGGCATACCTCCTTTCTCAAGCTCACATGCTCCCACCAGTCACATTGCCTGCAAACATTGTCTGCTAAGCCTGTTCCTTCAATAACACATTAAACAGGATGGCCAGTGCAACCTATATTTATTAATAACAGCAACTTCAGAAATTGTAAATTGCACTGAATATTGCATTGTGTTCAAATGTCTTTATCTCCAGCAGCATAATTAGCACCAGCTGGACAGCTCAGAGCTTGAAAGTGCTCCCTCCCTGACAGGCTTGTCCAATCATAGTGCCCAGCAGCACTCCTGACCAGCAGTACCATCACTCAGACTGTCAAAATAAAGGCAGCAGGCCCTGAAAAGCAGGGGGAAATGAAAAAGTGGAAGACCACCCAAAGACAACCACTCAGGCAACCTGTACAACTTGTTTCCTCCTTTCCTCACCATTCTAAATCCCATGAAGAGAAAGGTGTCTCAAGGTGACTGCATTGTGCTGCAATGAACAGTATACAAGGTTTTGCTGAGCTAAATGCCAGGCTATAATGTGACCACTCACTGCTGCACTGACCAATGCCATTAACTTCAACCAGATATCCACAAAGCCAATGTAATAGTCCATTTATTTGCTACATACACAAGAACGTAACAGTTTAACAAATAGAACATATTGCAGAACAGGCTATAAAATGTGTCATGCTTATAAGAACTGGGTTATAACTAGCTTGAGCACTTTACTGAACTTGCTTACACCAAAGATTTTTGAATATGTAAATACAAATTCAAATTAAATAAGTAAAAACTGACTTCAGACAGATGCACCCCATCAGCAGAAAATCAAAGTGTATCTTTATCCACAAATTTCCAAAGCTCGGGTTTGGTGAAACCTAAAATTGGGGCTGCCCTCATTTTTGAGTGTTGAAATTATGAGCTGCCTTCAGGGTCAGTGGTGGCAAGACCAGGGGCCAAATCAGACTTGGAATAACTGCTGACTACTATCTGAACATTGGGGAGGAGATTTTTCTTTAATCTTGTTAAGTACCTGAAAATGCTATATAACAAGTACCTCTTTGGGATGAAGCTCAAATTGTTTATTCCTAGGTGAATCACCAACATACCAGTCTGCCCTATCTGATTCAAAACCACATTAATTTCTGCAAACAATTTCTCCAGCAACACCCCCTCAAAAGTTTTATACACAATCTCAAAGGCAGTTGAATCTAAACCAAGGTTTATACCATTCATAAAAAATTATTGTTGTTCCAACAATAAAAGAATGCCCCAAAATAACTTTCAGTTTGACACCTGTCAAAAAAACACAAAGACATTAAGCAAAACAACATTAAACTCAGACTTAACTTACATAACTTAGGAAAGGTCAAAAAGAGCCAGCTGCCCATACCAGGAAAAGTTTGCTGCCCTGTCAATGCAGAAAATATGTAAGGAATAACTAGAGGCAGGCAAGTCCCAACTTATCAAAGCTCGTTTTAGTATTTTCTCCAAATCTCTTCACATAGGTTCATAGCAGTGACACAGAGGTAATCCCTGGGGTATATCTGCGATCTCCCATCCATTGGTCTTTTGGCCTCTCCAGCTGCGCAAGTGTCGGGTCAGATACATAATGATTTAACCAGTCAGATATCTAAACACTGGCTTTACTACAGACAATTAAGGGAAAAGCTGAGCAAGTTTATTATCCATTGTACCAGGCAAAGAAAATGTCATGCCTACTTATCCAACACCAACTTTTGCCCCTTTCCTTGTTTGTCATTCTTGAACTTATAGATTCAAATCATGACCGAATGTGGGTAAATGACTATCTTATTCCAGGGTAGACCCATGATTAGATCCTTGACCCACAAAGCCCCTCTGTATAGTCAGCAGCATATAGTGGACCAACCTAGATATGTGCGATAATTCTTTGACAATGAGTGGATTCCTGTCAAAATAGACCCCAACAATTCATCAAAATGAGCCATCTGGCATCAGGAGATACACCAAAATAATTAACATTTATTTATTTATTAATGCCTTTATTTATTTAATAATGCATTTATTTATTTATGAATTTATCATCTTGTTAAAATAAATAAGGAAGCAGAAAACCCATAGTATAAAAGTCACTTCTGCTCCAACCATGTCACATTTACCACCCCTAACAACTGACAGCACATGTGGCTTCTTTTTGTTATAAGATTTTTTTTTTCTTTTTTTTTAATAGAGTGACAGATAAAAGCAAACACCTTCCTAGTTGATACGTAATGCAGGTCACCAGCTAAAGCAATGAATCAAGCAACCCTGCTCTGCCAAAAGTGGCAAAAAGTGTCCTTTGACCCAGGGGTATATACCCCTTCATGCGGGTGGCACATTCCCTTCCTCAAGCTCATGGGCTTCCAACAAAAGACTCTGCATGTTTTTTTTTTCTTTTTCTTTTCGGCTTTTCCCAGTTAGAGATCGCCGCAGCAGAACTCCAGTCCACTAATGATTGACAGTCGATTTTTATGGTGCCGAGGTGCCAGTTCGACGTTCAACCTTCAACGAAGGCACGCCCATTCACGCATGTCTTTTGAATGCCACTCGACCATGGGGAAGACATGCAGACTCCACACAGAAGGCACTCCAGCTGAGAATCAAATGGGAGAACCTCTTGTTGTGAGGTGACAATGCTACCGCTGCACCACCGTGGCTTCTAACTTATTTTCAGCCATAATAACTTTGAGAGTAGCTAATACCATGATTTATGCTATGATGAAGGACTAATAGAATTCCATCCCAAGACTCCACCTCATAACTAATTACTCCAGGTTATGACCCAAACACACTCTTTCAAAACAACACCCACATTAACACATAGGGCTAAATCTCATGGAGCCTCTACCTATAAGCCCATAAGGCAAGTTAACACACAATCCAACATTCTGATCATTGGAGACTCCATTGTGAGACACACTGATGTCTCTCTAACCAGGCTGCTTAAGGAGAAAATTATGGTCAGTTGCTTATCTGGGCCTAGGATCCACCACATTATGCATGCATTGGACCACAATCACCAGTATGACTCAGTCATAGTCCATGTGGGAGTAAATGACCTGAGATGTAGCTTCCTAGACTATATGAAGACAGACATCATAGACCTCTCAGAATATGTGTCTCAGGCTGCTATGAGCCTAGCACTGAGCAGCGTGTTACCTTCTCCAAGGATAATGCCACAATATGAACAAAACATGATTGACTTTAATAACTGGCTTAATTTCTGGTGTCATTCTAAGGGGGTGCAATATTTGTCAGCATGGAAGGAAATGGTCAGCAGACCACCCTGCTTTGCCAGAGATGGTCTATACCTCTCTGGTCTAGGTTTTGAAATATTAGCTAAAACATTTTCTTCCCCCATTGTACCTTTTTTAGGCAATGCTAAACTGAAAGTACTTCCTACATAGCAAATCCAAACCAAGAAAATCTAAAGGTATTACTGCTCAGTGCTAGGAGCCTAAACAAAAGACTCCACTCATTGGAAGTTCTCTTTATCCTAGAGAATGCTGATGTCTGTGCAGTCTCTGAGATGTGGCTTAAAGCTACAGAGAGCACACCAACAGTGCAAGGTTAAAATGCCTTCCACACATTTAGATCAGCTACTTAACAAGCAGGGACTAAAGGTGGAGTTGTCTCTGTTTACATCAAAAATAAATATACTTCAAGGCTGGTCAAACAGGGCAATGCACTTGAGCTGCTCCATGTTCAAATCACCATAGGTAAAATCCAATACCACTTCCTTGCAAGGTATAGGTCCCCCTTTATGACCCAGGAAGCCTATACCATGTATTTAAACTTATTAGAAACACTAACCATCCAATCCAATACCATAATCATGGGTGACTTTAATTATGCCCTATTAACTGGGAATCCTATATGGCATCAAACTTAAATGCACAGAAATTCCTAGATTTTGTAAACACAAACACCTTGGACCAGATAGTCAATACACCAACCAGGGGTGCAACCACACTGGATCTGGTCCTCACTAATATGAGAGAGTGCTGCACACCCCCTACTGTAATGCCTTCTCTGGTAAGGTCAGACCACAAAATAGTCTCCCTTGAAGTAAAAATAAAACCTGAACACCCAGCTCAACTGGGAATATGCAGGAACTATTCTAAAGCTAACCTCCTGCTATTAAGTGAGAACCTGGAAAATTTCAAGCCCCTATAAACCCTGAGAAAACTTCTGCCTATGCAGAACTGTTCACAGAAACCCTGCCCAACCATGTTAATTGCTGCTTAGAGGCAGCTGTACCCACCAGGATGAAGTACAGAACTAAATAAAAAAACAAGCCACTCTGGTGGAATCACAAAATCAATTGGATGTATAACAGGAGGAAGAAATTCATGGCAAAAATTAGGAGGTGTAGCACCCAGAAGGATAAAAACACTCCCATCAAACTAAACAGAGAACTCATAAGACAAATAAAGTCTACCAAAGCAAAATTTGAGGTAAGTTTTTTCTCCTAGGCCAAGGACAACTGCAAAGCATTCTTTAGCTAATTCCGCAACCTCAAAGGCAATACACAATTGTGTGCAGAGGTCATTGTAAATGGAGCCACCTATATAAGCTAGAAGATATAGAAACCCCCCTAGCTGATAAATTCAACTCCAACTTTACTCCTCTCCCCCCTCAATCTTCCCTCAGGAAATATCATCAAATATAACTCCCCCTATTTCACTAGGGAACAGGTCATTAATGCTCTCTCTAAGACCAAGAACACTGCATCAATGGGCCCTGACAATATCCCAGAATGCCTTCTAAATAGCATGAAACAGGACCTATCGGGGCATCTGGAATTACTATATTAATGTTGCCTCCTAACAGGCTTCATGCCTCATGAATGGAGAAAGTCAACAGTCATCTCTACAGACCCTGGAAACTGCAGACCCATAAGTCTCACTGGTTTTATATGTGAAGCCGTTTAAATAATTATAATGGAGATGATCAACAGAGATATAGTAACCCTCCAGACACTGGACCCAACCCAGTTTGGTTTCGTAAAGGGCAGATCATGCCTACTCAACCTGGTGGACTTCTTTGAAAAGGTCACCAAAGCAATGGATGAGGCCATAATCGTTCACACTGACTACCTTGACCTGGCCAAGGCATTTGACACAATACCCCACTCGGGCATTGTTGACAAACTCAAGAGGTTAGGTACAGACCCATATGTCAACCAGTGGATAGCCAACTGGCTCACAAACAGGACCCAGGAAGTTAGAATTGGGGAGTCTACTTCTACGAAGAGGCCAGTCACAAGTGGAGTTCCTCAGGGATCAGTCCTTGGACCGCTCCTTTTTAGAATTTACTTCTCAGAAGTCAAGGCCAATGTCAGTGGTGTGTGGCTCACTAAATTTGCAGATGATTGCAAATTAGGAGCTGTCATTGCATCTCACACTGACACAAATGTTCTCCAGGAGGGGCTGACACAGACAAATAACTTGTGTCAGAGCCATGGACTAAAACTAAATGCCAATAAATGCATAATAGTATCCTTTGGGAAATCATCCATCCCTGGTAACTATCATTTTGACAACACACCCCTTAGAGTTGACCCAGTAGTCAGGGACTTAGGGACACATATATATAGTAATCTAGACTTTGATCATTATGTGTCTACAGTGGTGAGGAAATCATTCTATATTGCACAACTTATAAACAAAGGTATGGCATCTAAGTCCAAGGAAGTCATTGTTCCATTGTATTCGCCATTCATCAGACCTATCATTGAGTATAATGCACTCTTTGGTATGTACCTAACCAGGCATATTCAACAATTGGAACATCCACAGAGGTTCCTCACTAAAATATTACAGGGCGTAAGTAATATGTCCTATGTAGACCACCTCAAGGCCCTATCCCTGTATACTGTCTCCTACAGGCTTTTGAGGGGAGATCTATGCATGACATTGTCTGACCCTACTCTGATGGACCTCCTGCATATCCACAAAACAAACAGTAGCAGAATTACCTATTCCAAAGACTTAAACCTTGCCTGTGATATAAATAGTGGGTCTATATTATCTTGACGAAAGACGTGTTCAGTGAACACGTCTTCATCGGAAAGTAAACAGCAAACTCTGTAATCACCGAATGACCACATTACCAGGGGAAAAAGTGCTTGGCCTAATAAAAAAAAAAACAAATGTTCAAACCTCCCCCTGCCAACTAAGTACACCAACTCTGAGAATGTACTACATTGGGGAAAAGGGCAAACCCCCGATGATGGCCAAGCACTTTTTTCCATGGAAAAAAAGTCACTGATGAGGCCATTCGGCGATTACAGAGTTCGCTGTTTACTTGCCGATGAAGACATGTTCACTGAAATCATCTTTCGACAAGATAATATAGACATTAACTAGAACCTGCTGGATAGATAGGTAAGTATTCCAGAGACTACCCCATATATGGAACAGGGTCTCCATCCATGTGAAGCAGAGTTCCTCCCTAACCCAATTCAAGTGAAATTTGGACAATTAGATGGGAAATTGGAAATTCATCTCTGGTTTGGCACCTATGTCTCTAATGCAAAGAGGTAACCTGTAAATGGTTCATCTCCCAGGCCCATGCTTACACTTATCAAGGGTAGCAGAACTTGTCAAAGATGTGGGATGCATGGCTAGGCTTAAAAAGTTCCTTGTGGTCATTAGCCTAGTAAACACATATGAACCAATGATATCACACCCATGTTAGACAGCCTATTAAATCAGGTATATTCATTACTATGTTTTTATGACACATTCCTAAATATGTATAGACATTTGTGAAACATAATATTGTTTTTATCTGTATTGCTATATTCATATTTCAAAATGCTGCACATTATATCTTAAAAGAACATAACTGCTATTAAAACCAAAACTACTTTTTTGATTGTTTTCTTAAGAAGACAGTATCACATGCTTATTTCCTTTTACTGCTAAAGAAAATGTTAATCTAAGTATGTATTTCATTCAGTCTTAACCTACTGTTTGCTTGTCTCACCTATATATTAATTCCAATACATCTCACACCTCTTAACCAGTAGTGCTGTGTCATGTAGATTCCCATCCCTTTAGCATTCTGGAGATGCCCAAGACTTGGAAAAAATTTGGTAAACTTGTACATTGGAAAACAGACTAAGGGTTGCTGTATTCATGAAAATGGTCTTAGTTACCCCATTGATTAAACATCTGGGCACTATGTACTGCACAATCAGTAAAACAAACCACCTTATCTCATGTCTGGGTAACTTTGAATTAGAATTTCCAAATGTAAGACAGTGAGCCCCATAAAAGTTTTTTTTTATCTGTCCACCCAACAAATGTGTCATTCTTCACAATCAACCAGAGGTGCGGAGGTTTAACAATGGATTTCTCTTGTGCATCTGGAAACAATCTGAGAAAGTTTGTAATCTGCATTTGACAGAGAGTGACAGATAATTTGTTTGGAATGTGCTTGCCTGTTAAGGACAACTTTATTCATTGACTACATAGCACCAGTAACCTAAGTAATGACTGAATCAACCTAGATGTGGTGTTTTTTTTTCTGCTAAGTACATTGACTGCAGCCTAATTATCAGTGTGAAGCATGAATTTCACATTAAAAACAGATATTTTCATATTACCATGGACAACCAAATAGGCATGAACTCTAAAAAATGTCATTTTTTTGTGCTTAGCTGACTCTTGCCAATTTATCAAAAACCTTCATTCTCCACAGTATACTTAAATAACCAGGTTTCCTCCAGTAATTGAGTACAAATGTAATACCTGAGATGAAATCCAATTGCTTTGCTAAAAAGAAACACCATTACATTTTGGTAGGAATTACTGCATTATGTGGGAATAGGATCATAAAATCATACGAGATTATTAGGCAATCAACCCAGAGGTCATTTCAAGCCTAGCTGTTTCATCCCAATGTAATGCCACAGAAATGTTAGTTAATACCAAAGAGTGCAATTGCTAATTACTGCCCATGTCCAGGATGGTTGTGGGTGCTATTCCCAGTAAGAATTTACAATGCCCATTCCACTCATCCAAGTTCCTTTTGAACAGTGTCATAGAGGTACATTGTTTCACATGAATAGTTAGCCTATTCCAAAGACACGGCAGTCAATGGAAGATAAATATGTCCCTCCAGCATGTCCTATTTAAGACACAGGCCATAATGAATTCCCTGGAATGGGTGGCCCTAGTCCCATATAATTTCCAGATATGCAGCAAGTTCATTAGGTTGAGGCCTGAGATTGCTCTGTTAGCCAGGCATAAGTCTCCCCTAAGAAGTCTGTATGATGCAGAGTAAAATGACAGAGACATTAGTTGGTCTGTGTATGATATGTGCTGGAGTCCCCTGATCTTCTTTGTTAGTAAGCTCTGAGGTCTCTCCAATTGCTGCAGGTGCTTTGGACGGTACATGCCCTAAGGGATCTTCCCTTACTCTGGATGTAACCCTCAGCCTATGTTGCTTTTGCCAGATCCCATTAAGTAAATTGGTCAAAACCCTTGTAAAAGCTCTTCCAGGAGCTATAGCCCCCTACACAAAATTGAGCAGGCCCAGTAAACTACATTAACTCCTGAATTCTGACTTTTTTAACTCTAGGGAATTCCTCAATTGACCCGTTTAGATGCTGAAGCTATATTTTGGGCAGACTTAAAAGCACCACCTGACTTCACTGGCTCTTCAACCTTATCTGCAATAGAAACCCATAACTGTTGACAGAAGTTAGTGAAGAGCTCCAGACCTTTATTTTCATCTTCCTCTAAATTTTCCACAAAAAAAAAAAAAACATCCAGCTGGATGCAGATACTTTTGCTGCCAAAACCACTGAAGACACATGCCAAACCTTTTAAATGTGCTGCAAGCCATGGCACATCCCGTAGGCATGGCTGTATCAGAAAATAATTGGTTATTAAAGTAGATCCTAAAAGACCACGTCTTCTTCACAAATTGATGACAAATGGAATGCAGTTTTTTGTATTGAGCTTGGCTAACTAAAGCAATGAATGAAGCAACCCTGCTCTGCCAAAGTGGCAACCCATGTCCTATGACCCAGGATTATGTACCCCATTAGGCAGGTGGCACATTCCCTTCCTCATTCTCATGGGCTTGCAACAAAAGACTTTGCATACAACATTTATTTTCAGCAGTAATAATTTTGAGAGTAGGTAGTACCATGATTTATGCTGTGATAAAGGACTAATAGAATTCAATCCCAAGACCCCACCTTGTAGCCAATTACTCTTGCAAAGATCTACCAGATTGTGATATCCCACCTATATTATGCACCATATTAAATCAGGTATATTCATTACTATGTTTTTTATGACACATTCCTATATATCCATGGAAATTTTTTGAAGCATAATATTTATTATCTGTATTGCAATATTCATATTTTAAAATGCTGCGCGTTATGTCTTAAAATAACATAACTGCTATTAAAATGGAAACTACTTTTTAGATTTTCATAAGAAGACAGCGTCACATGCTTCTTTCCTTTTACTGCTAAAGAAAATGTTAATCTAAGTATGTATTTCATTCAATCCTAACCTACTGTTTGCTTGCCTCACCTAAATATTAATTCCAATACATCTCACACCTCTTCACCTGTAGTGCTGTGTCACATGCAGATTTCTTCCTAATTATACAACTACAGGGAAGGAAATTGTCCGGGATGAAACTTAACATCATTGCTGGGAGATGTCATATAGCAGCAGGGATATCTTCTTTATTATTTAGTTCAATTTTGAGAAATTAGGGATAGGATGTCCCTAGATTACATTTTTGAATTTAAATTCAAACTCATATACTATGTGACCACAAAATGACTCTTTCACAGCCTTTCTAATAAAATGTCATCAAGTACTTAAAAGGAAAACGTGAATTGAAATCATACAAACAGTTGTTTTGACTTCTTGTTTATTGGCATTTGAAAATAAAGTGTGCGGAAAGAAGAGACTACATGCAGAAACCCTCACAGTTTAGTGCTTTGTTTTGTGGAGAGAATAATGATTAAGACAATTTCCCTTTTTCTGGTTCATTTCAAGGGGTACTACACTAGTACATACATTTTGCAGAGATTATATTTCTAAAAAAAGTGTCACATTTTTATTTCAAACAGTGCAAGCAGGACAAATTATAATTCCTATCTACATTAACAAGCTTAACCATAAAACCAGTGTTTCTAATATGTTATATACATTTCAACATTCTTTACTGCTTGCCCAAGAAGAAAGAAATTATTAAGAAAAGACTTCAAGAGTAAACATTATAAACACTAAGAATTTTGGCATCATTTCACTTCCTTTATGTTCCTTTTTTTCATCTTTGAAAAGTTGCATCTGGAATAACTCTCAAATGAACCAAACAGAACATTTCAGATGTCATTTTTTGCTGTTCCACTCTTTTTCATGTTAAGTAGACTACATACATGCTTGTATAACTATGCAGGGTACGGCTGATTCAAGGTTGCGTGCCTAAGGGGGGTATTATGTGATATGAAACAGGGTCAGTGGATTAGGAAAGCGTAACTCAATGTGTTGAATGTTGGTTAGCAAGCTGAAATTAAATTTATATTTTCATTTGTTTTTCTCATGAAATAAGCACATTTAGTTTAACTTTCCTTATTGCAGGAAGCACTTAATGTGGATTTGTTTTATGACTTATGCTTTCATATACAAGCAATAGAAATGAAGATTGTACTAATTTTATTGTAATAGAAAATTAATTCAGAACAGTCGACTGAAACAAAGCAAGACAGATGGAAACTGTACACGCTAATGCATAAATAAATAAATACATAAATAAACAAATGGATGAATACATAAATAAATATATTCCATTTACTTATTTCAGAAGGTATCATTTTTATAGGTACCACAAAGTGTCAGATACTAATGTAAGGTTATATTTGTAAAATTCAAACTGGTCCCATGGTCCAGATGGCTAAATCTCTGACTGTGAGTCATATGACCTATTAATCACTTGTACAATGAAGGAGCTGACAGAGGATTGTGAGAGTAAATGGCCGCTGCCCCCTGAACCATCCAAGATACAGAGCTGGGCAGAGTGTTGCTGTACTGACACCCATGGAAAGTTACCCAGCCAAGAATCCACAGTAAACGCCGACTCTGTACGAGGTGTAAAAATAAAAATATTTACCCTTGGAAAGTTGTACATTTAATTTACAGTACACAGGTTACAGGTGTGTACTTTCCTTAATCTTGCTATATACATGCAGTAGCCTTTACAACATATGTCTGAGAAGATGCTGCAGTCCCTCAGGTCCACAAACAACAGGGGAGGGGATAGGGCATCGCAGAAATCATATCCCACCTTGGATGATACCCACTGGTGCTCCACATTTGCTCTCATAATCCAGATAAATAAAAAATTATTTAAGGATATTCACTGCTACTGCTGTAAAAAAAAAAAAAAAAAAAGATACCTTCTTCTAAGAGACATGTTGGTGCTCATCCCAGTACTGGGAAAAATAGGTCTCCAAAGTACAGTAAGGTTTTATGGTTAAAACTGTCCAGGTTCTTAAAGATCACAAATTATGAAATGAATTTCAGAATATAGGGAATGGGAGTACCATTATGCATTTTTCTTACAGTCTGATGTTCTTTGCATCCTTAAGTAAATATTATATGCAAGGCAGCAACAGATAATATACTGTATGCCAATTAAAGTACTTTTATTTTAACAGTGTGATTTTAAATAAATTCATTAATTTTTATGGTTTGTGAATAAGACAGAAATATTAATTTTTCCTGACTGGTATGTAAAAAAATCTTTATAGAAGCATCAGTCCTGAAATTCTGATTCATGGAATGCAGTTTAGCAAAAGTATGGATACCAATCATAAATGTTTTATGCACAGCATATGGCTATTGTGCTTCAAGTACAACGAGTGCAGTGACATTAAGAGTTACAAATCCATTCACAAACAAAGTTGAAGCAAATTATGAACTTGGGAAAAGTGATACTCCATGAAAGTTACAGTCACATGAAAAGCAGCTTGTATTTGTTTAGCAGCTAATTCAGACAGAATGAAATAGCAACAGTAAACCCCAAGCTGCCAAGCACCGAAGTTCTAGAGTGATGAAATTGATGGTATATATGTTTATATTTTTTGTGTCTTTTAATGGGGAAACATAATACCATTAATTATAACTTATTGACTAGGAATGGGTCACATGTAAAAGGGCACAAAGTGGTTCAAGATATCCAGGAGGTAGTGGAAAGGTTAAGCAGAACAAGTAGACAAACAAACAAACAAATGAACAAACAAACAAGCAACAAAGAATTTCTGCAAAATGCTGATGGTTCATGTGACAAATACCTCTGAAATGGAAGATGTTCATGGCCTTGTCAGTCCTGAAAGTCAAAATATCCCATCGGATAGCCTGTAATAGTGTATGGCTACTGCAGGCCTCAGTATTTGAATGCTGGTAGAAAGTTCTAATCAGGAAATCAATGCATACTGAAGATTACATCTGTTACCATAATGCAGCAGGGACTCCTTAGCGGCATGCAGGGTGCTTGTTTTGGCAGTTCCCATTTGGGAAACTAATTACAATAGATGTCAAAGGAATGAAGTTCATTAAAGACAAGGGTACTATTCCATTAGAGTTCATTATATAAAGGGAGTATCATTCCATCAACAGTCAGATCATTTACAATACAGACAACCTGTCAACATTTTCTGAAAGGTCTTTTTACTCACCTAATCTGTCAGAGACCATTTAACTACAGACCCACAAAGACCCATTTGCTTCTTCTATTTCCCTACATTTGTTTTCTGAGCCCACCTGTTGCAGCCACAGTGGGAAACATGATACCCCTATCGACTGGATGGGCAAAATAACACCAGATTTCCTGGATAGCTCTACCAGCATCAATGATGCTAGTCAAATTGTGGTCACTTGGATCATGGGACTGTATCAATGTATACCACCCTACCAGCTAATCTGATCAGACATTTTTATGCATATCATTTTGAGTGCAAACACCAGGCACATTTAGAATTCAAGTTATTTCTTTCTGTGAGGCCTCAAGAAAATCACATACTAACATTATTTGGCCATGTTGATGTTATAATATATAATCATGAATATAGTATGTAAAGCTATGAGACAATGATGAGCATATTGAATAACTGGCTTTTTAAAGAATGTTGCCAAGAGACAACAGGTTCACAGATATATTTGACCAGATATTCAGAAGGACACAGCATGAATGAGAATCTATAATGTAAAAGTGTCTGTAGCTAAGCAAGACACTCTAGAAGCTTTCTACCTAATATATAAAGGTATATGCAGTGGAAGCAGTGGGGGAAAACACATATCTGAACCTAGGCTAGCTGCATATTGCATCAGTAATTCACATTTGTCTTATGCAAAAGCATACATGTAACAGTAATCTAACAGATAAATGTAAGATACCTCTTAAATAAATATAAAGTGAGGCAGTTAGATACATGAAAATATATTTGTTAGCAGCCTACATGTCAATTTCCTTGCCTGGAAACTTTACAACTGTGTTATTCAAAATTAGCTAGACAATACCAACGACTTGATTCTGTACTGCAGTGTGTTGCTTAAAACGGTGATGGGCATACAGTTTGCTTAAAGGTGGGAACCCTATAGATGCATCAAAGGTGTCACTACCACCATCTTCAGAGCAGGCCAGGAAGGATGAGCAGGATAATGAGGCCATATAAGCAGCTGGTGGTAGCATAAATGGACAACTGTCGCCTTTACAGAATGTACTATATGGTAAAGCATTGGTGTGTTTTAACATGCTTAAAGCTTGCAGTGTGTCAGGCACCTCAAATGAATACATATGGTGTGTGTGTGTGTGTGTGTGTGTGTGTGTGTGTGTGTGTGTGTGTGTGTGTGTGTGTGTGTGTGATTGCGTGCAAAGTGCATGCACATATATGTACACGTATGTGGGTTAGGGTAACAGCTATGTATGGGATAGCTTTAGTGTGTGTGTGTGTGTGTGTGTGTGTGTGTGTGTGTGTGTGTGTGTGTGTGTGTGTGTGTGTGTGTGTGTATATGGTTATGTGCTCTGCACACAAGTGAGTGAGGATTAGGATTAGAGTAATGGTTATGTGAGGCAACAGACAGTGTAGTGAGTGTGTGTTCATGCATGTGAATGTGTGTCTGAGTCTATCGTATGTTGTGGTAGCATTATAAAAAGTTTTTTTGTTAAAGTGAAGTATAGGGTTAGGATTATGGACAGTGTTACTTTTAGTACACAGTATTATGGTAGACAGGGGTGCAATATGGATATGCATGTACACATGATATACATGTGCACTTGAATAAATTTTGTGCAGTCATGGTAGCTTTGAGGTGATAGGCACTGATTTTCACAGATTTGTGGTAGAGTCTATTCAACCATCTCATATATATTATATGAGTTCTCTTACTATTTCTGAAAAGGAAGACTGCTGCTGGAAAATTGTTTAGCATGTGCAGTAGTGCATCATGCTTAGAGTTGACCATGCCATAATATATAACCCTGAGCCATTCTTCTAGTTAGCCCAGCCCATTCAGTTGCTTCCTGCTGCTTACAATTTGTTTTGATGCCACTAGTCTCCCCTGATGCTGAAGGAAGTAGTGTGTGGCACTGTTTTTCACACTAAATGTATAGAGAAGAGAATGGGCTTCATTGCAAAGAACTAATGAGGAATGGGTAAGATATTTCTTAGGCAGAGTAAACACAACAAGCATTTGGTGAAATTGCAAAGCAGTCTGTCTCAGAGATAAAAAAATCAAAGGGTTAAAAGAATGACAAATGGCGTTGACTTACTGAATTTATAAACAGTAAGGCTGTAGAGAAGGTCAGCAAAAACCCATAGAGGGTGTGACATCCGGTTAATATTCCACTGAACTGCCACCAAAATGTGACGTCCAGTTGATATCCCACTGAACTACCACAAATATGTGATGTCCCCTACTATCCTGGGTCAGTAACTAAGGAGCTTCAGTCTTTACTACTGACTGTAAAAACATGCACAATTAGACATTTAACAGAACACTGTTCAATGCATGTCTGGCTGAAGTTTTGTACATAATTTCAGATTGGCCTGTGTATTATAAGCTGGCTTGACTAGCTATGCTGTTATAAATAACTTCTTACATGCTGATTAATAATCGGTTTGTACAAGATGTTTAAAGAGCTGAACAGTGTTCAGTTACATATCTAACTGCATATGTTTGTACAGGAGATTCTAAATACAGACTGTCTCAGGGTCAGCTGATCTTCAGATGATGTCATTGCAATGTGTTCAGATCCTGTCAGGGACTGAAAGTCAGGATGGAACTTTAATAAACAGTTGTTTCTTGATTTTCAAAGACTGAAATGAAAATAAGAACTGGAACATTTGAGACAGTTAACCAAGTTTATAAAAGAGCCTGCTGAAGATAGTTGAGTTTGTAGTTTTGAGTTCACAGTTCACAGCTGTACTGAGCAGTGGATACCCAAAGGACTAACCAAGAACTGAAAGCCTGTCTTTGCTCTGTTGTAATATTTAGTTTAGTCGGGACAGTGTTCTTCAGTTAGATAGGAAATTATAGCTAATTAGTCAGCGTTTTTCTAAATGCTGGATTTCTATCCTTCAGTATTAATTTAATTTTTCTGGTGATCGAATTCTGTTTCTTTATTGAAATTACTGCTTTATATTTTTTAATCATTTTGCTCATTATTACATATTTTTATTATCTTACATTGTGGCTGATCAATTAGCATATGCTTTAATGACTTGAGAGTGCTTATACCTGCTTTGATAATTATCGGGCCACTCCAAAAGCCTGGCTGCTTTAGGTTACATGCTACCATTTATTTTGATTAAGTTTACTAATTGAACACATCTTTGAAAGGACATGTAGATGCTCTGATTGGTGGCAGCATTTTACCATATTGTTTTGGGGAAGGAACACAGCTGGAAATCTATGTCATGCTTTCCCAGATGTGTTTGGATGTTTGAGATATAATTTGTGTGAGTGTATCAGAGTTCTTAAACTGGGACTCATTCTCTGAAGTGCGTAGTAAAGAGTTACATTAGGGGTGCACAGATGTATACAGTCCAATCCCATGTTAAAGAGCATGTTCCTGTTGTGCTCTTAGTAGAAATTGTGAAACATTTCTCCTGTTTAAATGATGGTCTTACACCAGAGTCTGTACTGATGACTGAAGTTCCTTAGCTACTGACCCAGGATAGTAGAGGACATCACATATGGGTAGCAGTCCGGTGGGATATATTAACTGGATGTCAAGAAATTCATGTTATAGGAATGGCAAAAACAGTACTGCAATTATAACAATTTTTTGTACAAAAAACTCCCATGAAGAACTTGGATTTTTCATATAATACTATAATTTTACAGCAACTTCACTGAATTATGTTCATTGCCTCTAATTTATAGATTTAATGTTTACTGAGATACAGTTTGCAGTAGTCACTATTTTAAATGTCACAACTATTGTCTTATATATATATATATATATATATATATATATATATATATATATATAATAAAAATAATATTTGTAATTTTTCCTAAGAAGAATGTTTATATTTTCCTTATGTCATGTTTTGAAAGTAGTGAAAACTTAATAGTGAGCAGGATACTAGTTCAGAGATCTCTTACTGAACCTTCAGTTGAAGGGGAAAGGAAAATTAACATGCTTTGGTAACCCT
Organism: Protopterus annectens; assembly: GCF_019279795.1. NCBI lineage: Eukaryota > Metazoa > Chordata > Ceratodontiformes > Protopteridae > Protopterus > Protopterus annectens. The sequence continues at coordinate 1,834,703,288 of NC_056739.1, forward strand.
AGCTATTAAACAAATAAACAGCATTTGCAGGAAAAACTGGAACTTGCATTTCTGTACTGACTGAAGTGTCATTAAAATCTAAGTAATCATTATTTGTTCAGATGTTATTCATAACAAGTATGAAGTGTTCACAAGAAATCATTCAAAGAAGAAAATCATGGGATTCTACATTCCATATAATGTAGATAACCACAAATGAGTAGAGAAATAAGAATATCCCACTCCTTGGATAGATCATGAGCTCATCATGGTATAGGGTGTTGAGCTTACAGGGAGAACAGCATAGACAAATATAGAGGTAAGAGTATCCCCTTTTTGGTATGGATGATGACATTATCATGGTATAGGAGTTTGTGTGCCCTTGTGATCATTAGAGCTATGTTGTCTGGTCCTTATGCAGTTTGCAGGACACCCTAGGTAAATTGGTCTGAGAAAAAAAAAAAACATAGAATAGCAACTGTCCCCACTGTGATGCTTCAATTAAAAAAAAGTCCAGAAATATTACCTGATACAATGATAGAGAAAATCACTACCATAACCATACATTGGGGTAGCATATACAAATCTGGACTTTGTGTGTAGTGATTCATGTAACCTGGCTATATTCGGCATAAAATGCTGCAGAGAACTGTCTTGTGGGCTTACCACCACCAAGATGGAGATTATAGTGTCAGATGTAATGCCAATCAAATGGCAGACAGAACCAAGTTAGTAATCAGATTGGGCTGTGCTAATGGAAACTGGTTTGTGGAACAAGAAGTGTCTTATTTCTTCTAAGGAATTAATGGACACTTGTGTGAGTTGTGGAAATGTACTATCTAGACTTAGCATTTCCCTCTATATGCACCATTAGTTCTAGAAACAGGTTTCCTGAGTGATATTATCCTCTTTTCCTGGAGAAACCTCTAGCGGTTGTCAGAATTTTCACAAGTCTTCTGATTGGTACTGTTTAGCTGAATCTTTTACAGTTAATAAGAAGTAGACTTTTGTGCAACTGTAAGCTTCAGAGAGGAAAACTCCCTTTGTTCTTTGTATATAAGCAATGTTCAGTTATTCAGAGTGTTCTGACTTCACAGATACAGTATGTTTTGTGTTTACTAAGGTAGCATCCATGGAAACTGAAGTACTGAAAGATTTCAACAATCACTTAGATATCTGAAGGGATATGACTAGATACAGTGGGCTTAGCTGGCTTTACGTGTGTTAGTCTAAGTGTCTAAGTCATTAGAATAGAATTTATTTCTCACTAATTTTTTATATTGAGGGAAATGTAACTTATTAAAAAAGTGTTTTTGCAGGGAGACAAGCCCCTCTGCATCCCCAATGTAAGAGAAAGGCCTTGAAACCCAAACTTATATATACTGATTGTACAAAAAATAATACTTCACAAGGGTCTTCTAAAAATAGTGAGAGAATTGTGAACAATAGGCACCAACTAATTTTCAAGCAACTTTGATAAAAAATATACAAAACAAAATAAAACCAGTTGCTTGGTTGAGTGTAGGACAGCTCCTTCCCTAGTGTGAACCCAAGTAGTGAACTGTTTCAGGATATGATTAACTATGTGTGTTAGAGAGTTTAGTGTGTTTGTACCTTAACACATCTATATGTAGGGGAAGGTGTGTCTGCATGTATGCCTGCAATGTTTACAGTACCATGGGGTATTATTTTTGAAAGGGTTTAAAGCATTCCTTACATGTATCAATCAACAGTGTGCTACCATAGCAATATAATTTGCATTCATTATTTTATCTTTGCTACTTCTTGACTTTACTAGAAAATTCTTAGTCATAAAAGTCTGGTCTGAAGGAAAGCATGGTCCCATCTTTGTTTGAGTCAAGAGATCTAGTTTAGAATAATAGCAGAAATTTTTGCGAATAGGTATATGAGAGGATTAGAAGAAAAGAAGGCCAAACATTCTCACATGATATGGAAAGGGCATTTTTATACTGTATCAGCCATCCATGTTAAGGGTAGTAGGCTTGGAGTAGGTAGACATTCTACTGAGGCAGATGCAGAAAGATGTGTACTGTATGATATATAAGATGAAGCACATATGTGCTTTGGGATTAATATAATTTGATGTCCTGAGGTGGGGGTGACACTAGTTGGCAGTACTCGATACAAAGCCCAGGCTCTGCAGTATAATTAGTTTTGGTGTTGAGGTCCACATCAGAGTCTCTATCCACTGACAAATTGAACAAGGCAGCTAGAAATTATCAGAACCCAGAATGCTCTACAAGTGTATGGGGGAGGAGATAGAAAATGTGGTAAAGAAAACCTGAGGCCTTCCTTGTGGAAGGTCTGCTTGTGTTTCTTGTGATTATTGTGATGGGCTTGCCTGCTCAGGTTTATTGATTTAAACAACTGCCCTGCCTAGTACTGTATGGCATATTGCTATTTTTGCACATGATCATGCTGATGTTTTCTTTTGCATTTTAAAGAATTTAAGCTCCAAATACCCTGCATGTGCAATTTTGATTTGCTGCGAATTTGTACATGATTCTTAACACTAATTTTAAATATAGATCATTGCACTCAACTATCCTTTGTCAATTCTGGACTATTGTAATGCGTTTTTTGTAGAAATGCTTCTATATCCTTGTAACACTAAAACAAAGCAGACCTTTGCGCTGCATGAGGCAACAAGTTTTGAAGAAAAATTGTAGGGCAAGTTAAAGGCAAAATTAATGTTTTTTGCAAGTCAGCTGCAGGCATGTCTGCTAGCAATGCATGTCGCTAAACATAAAGTTTGATCAAGGGCAACAGTAGTACTGTGCAACGGCAAAGCATTAAATGGCAGTTCTTCTCCAAGCTCACACTAACTGGAGTTTATCCCTGAAGAACACTCATATGACATTATAAAGGGGCATTTTGCAGCCTGTGATGTAAGTATTTTTTTAAGTAGCTTTGCCAATGATAGAGTATGTGCCTTTTTTGACTGGCTTCCTAACTGTTTCTGCCAGCAGCAAGACATTAGGGCAACAGCAGCTTCCATCTAGTCTGTCAGCAGTTGCAAAAAACTCATAGTGTGATGATTATGTGAGAATAAATGGAACAAGTTATAACAACTAAAGAATATGTGACCTCATCACAGCCAGAATAGAAGTATGGAAAACAATGACAGATGAAGACTGGCCAGCTTTTCTAACCTATCAGAAAATCTACTGCTATAAAACCAGCAATTTAATGATTTACATCAGTTAAAAGAACTGCTTTAGTTTATCTCATTTATATTTTAATCTGACATCAACCAGAAAAATGTTTCTGTCCTCGGAGCTTTTTATATTTCCTTATATATCTTCAAATATCTATTCACCCAGTATTTATAAACTGTGCTCTGTTATGGTTGTTTAATTTTTCTTTCTGACAGAGGCTGTCTTCTGGGATTCTGGTAATTGTTTAAGTTTGTACTGCATTATTTTATCTTGTCCTTAATGGCTTCTTGTGTGGACTATACACTGTTTTTGTGTTTGCCCTATGAGCTGATTCTCTCCCATTTAAAACCTCACAGAGATACTTCTCAAATGTAGTAGGTATTACTCCATATGGTGTCTCATCCCACTGCCTACACAAATAGATAATAATACCTTGTTTTGTAACAGGAATGACTACTCTGACACAACTCAGCATCCCACCAGCCATGCTGACTGTTTTTCTTATATTGCTTTCTTTCTTTTAGGTCATTTGACACAATTGAAATCAAGACTCTATCCACATTTGTTTCATATACTGGATTTTCCATGCTGTGAATACTTATTTTGTTCAGTTGCCTAGATGCCTTTTTATGTATTTATTTGATTGCATTTTACCTGCCACATTGTTGACTGTGTATAGGTTATTCTAAATTCCTTGCACTAAAGTTAAACTGACATATTTCTAAGAAGTCCTTCTACGTCTTCTGTCTCTTTCTATCTTTTCTGCCCCTACACACAACACACATGCACACACCATTTGCAGTGACACAAGTCATCTTGCAATCATATAATGACATTAATTAAATGTTTAGAAAACATATGCAGTTTTGAACCCTGTAATAATGCAGAATCAGTCTTTTTCATTGTGGAATGTATGTCCAACTTAACCCTTGTTTTCTATTAGACTACAAAAGTTGTACCCTAGGTATCATACCAGTAATGACTCAAAATTATTCCTAACTTAGTTAAATAACTGCTAATGCTGTGATGATCCAAATGTCTTGTTGTAACCTAAATACCATAATCAGAACACCCTAGACACAGTCTGTTCAATATATTGGTATTCTGGAATAAATACTCATCTATCATATCTAAACTTATACAAAAACTGAGACCATCAAATTAAATATTAAATAAGTACTGAGTAAGCAGCTGAGAATAAGACAAATCCAGTCTTAACAGTTCTTTTTAGTGTATTAAGCCTTTGTGGTGGTGATCTATGGTGCAAAAATGAGTCATGTAAATTCACTGAACTCAGTAAACTATCTGCATAGCCGCAAAGGGTAGTACCAGTTAAGTGCAAGATGATATGGACAGCAGTGCTGAAAGAACTCTAGAGACTCAGAGAAGTGTGTTTCGTGTTAGTGTCCACATTAACCAAATTAAGCAATTTAGAAAAACGGAGAAGCAATGCTAACATACAGACCTGAGTCCCGATGTTAGAATTGTATAGTCAGATTGTAGATGATGTGCCACTAGAATTTCAGATGCATGCAGTGCGAAAAAGAGCTGTTATTCACATTCTGCGGGCACTCTATGTATCCTCAGCAATGATCATTCTGCAACATTCCTTCTGTCCGGTTACAAATAGAAGTAAGAAAGAAAGTAAAAAATCACTTGCCCAACTCTAAATGAGCTGCTTATGCACCCCAGCCACAAATATGACATCACTGAAACAAGTAGCTGCTAAGGGTGCAGCAGCTAAGGTTGTAGCAGCTTGCACATGGTTGAGCCACTTTTATTATAACAAAACTTACCGAGCTAGCTAAATAATTATTCATGACTGCTCCATTTATAGCAGTTTTTCAGAACCACTACTTCTGATCTAGCATGCATTGCAGCTTAACAAGAGTACTGACTTAACTTCAATGTTTTCCTTATAGATCTGGGAAAGCATTAGGTCACCGAAGGTAGTTTTGGCAAATATGAAATGATCGAAGTATGTTCATCAAAGCTATATTCATTGACACTAGAGTTTGCCTCTTTCTCCACTGTTGCACAGCCTTGGCTTTGGTATATATAAGTTTTTTTGGGTTGTAGGGTTACACCCTACATGAGGGTGCAGGGATGCTTGCCCCCTTGCAAAAAACAAACAAACAAAATTTCCTTGGATGATGACTGACAGTTGTTTCGACAAATAGTTTTCAATTTTTTAATGTTTGTCAAAGCTCCCTTTCGGATGTCAGTATGAGTCCATGAATTTTACCTATGGTCAGTAATACTTTCAGTTCATTTGGCTGCACATCTATTTACTTATATATATTCCAATAGGTAAGGTGACCATTTATAAATGAGTAGTATTTATACATAAGTATGATTCCTTTAGTACTGAGTTATAGGCTGCGTGGTTCTGTGAGTCATTTAATCAAAGAAAATTTCCCAAGTTGCATGACATTTTACTCACATAATGATACACTCTTTCAGTAGGTAGACATAAAATTACATTGATACATGCCAATTATACAGAAAAAGTAACTGAAAATGAACTGCAAAAAAGGTACATTTTGATATCCACTGCTTCAACCATACAGCATTACAACACAATTTAAAAAGGTAGTCAGTTTACAGTTCAGATTACAATTCTGTTCTATATGCTTTATCTTTGTATTTTAATATATGTTAGGAATAAGTAGCTGTAATCACACATAAGTAGTAATTGGTATGGAATATGACCTTAAAATGTAGCTTTTTATTTTTTGAGAATTATTTATTTTTGGCAACATATATAATGAACCTTATTATTTATTAAACATTTATTCTGAATTTCACAATCATAATAACACAGTTCCCTACTTTGTCCTCATTTTTATTCTAAACAGTTATTAAATCCTTTCTTTTATACTTAAAGGATAAGAAAAAAAAACAATTGTGTAAGAATTTTGAGTGGATGATTTATTGCAATATCCCTGTTTATTTTAATTATTCATGTATTATTTTATTAGGTCAAACCTGTTAAACTTGTATGTCTCTTTTATTTTATCATAATATGTTTATCAAATGTCAGTAGGACAGACTATTTTATACATAAACTTCTGTCAGTAAGCTTGGTAGGAACAGAATGTTATTGGAGCTGTTTGTTTAGACTAGTTGAGGTACAGAGGAAGACAAAAAGAGGGAAAGGAAGTGAGGTAGTGGAAGAATGTGGTTTTAGGTAGAGGGGTTAGTATTTAAGGGAAGAAGTTTAGGTTTCCAGCCTCTTGGTTATTGCTATGTGTATGCAAAGTATACTTCCCATAGCCAAAGTGACGCTCAAGCCAGGCTGAGACAGGAATGGGGTGAGCAGAATGTGCAACTAAGTGTCGGATAGGCGAGGAGCCTATGTAATGTAAGGAGGTTCATTAAGAAACATGGGCTTGGGGTTTGATACAGTAATAGTGAAAATGGGTTGGAGTACTTTGTCTTCACAATGGTGGTGTGGCTTAGTCAAGTTACAAGTTTAAAGAGGGTGCTGGAAATAGATCTAGGGCTGCTGGTGGTTAGCAGTGTGATATAGGATTGTGGGGGTTGTAGGCTGTTATAATTTGTCAGAAGCAAGGCAGAGGGGTAATAGTATGCATTCACTGCAGGATAACACTTAGGTCTATAACTCAGTGCACAAATGCAAATTACTGGATAGGTAGTGAACAGGTTAGTAAACCCCTTCCATCAAGCGGCTTTATCTCAGAGGGTGCATGGTCAGGGTGCTCTACATATTGACAAAAAAGAAAGAAAGAAAGAAAGAAAGAAAGAAAGAAAGAAAGAAAGAAAGAAGGAAAGAAAGGGAAAAAAAAGGTTTTCTGAAACCCACAATTTTCAGTCATAGGAGTTCATCATAAACAGGAAGGCAGTAGTAGTAGTAGTAGTGGGGGTAAAAAATCACCACATATTTGCTGCAGATTTCTCCTGGAGCAGCAGCTGGCAAGTTGGCAGGCAAGATCATGAACAGAGCGTTAACAGTCTGCAGGTCCTATTTAGAATGCCTTCAGTCTCAACTGCCCAGTATGTGTGGTGTGACATGGGGTTTGATTCTGTATGCCAACATAAATACACTTTGTTATAGACAGCACAATTCTAGCGGAACACCAGAGGGTGGAAAGGAGTGGAGTGTAGTCTCCCCTCCCTTTTCTGGAAATAGCAAATTAGAGTGATGAAGTTAAGACTTTGAGGTCATTTGTGGGCATAGACAACAGGGAAAACCTGTCAACATTTGCAGCAAGCATGCTTATAAAGGGATTACCCCAAGAATTTGGGACAAAGCCAAGCATAACGGTGGAAGGAGGGAGCTAATGCTGTCAGATTTTCAAAATTCATCTTATTCATCTCTAACTGCTAGAACAACATTAGCATGCATCTTATAGGAAAAATAATCAGAAACTCAAAAGTTACATTAATTAGTGACTTCAATCTTGATATTCTGTGAAATTATAACAAGGCCAAAATGTGCATGTCCACAGCTAGTGGCATTTGGCTTTGTTGGTCTGAATCTGTCCATAAAGACTTAAAAGCCATATCATACAAATCATCATATTAGGCGGCAAAGTGGTGCAGTGGTTAACGCTGATGACTCACAGCAAGAGGTTCTCTGGTTTGATTCTTGGCTGGGCTGCCTTCTGTGTGGAGTCCACATGTTCTCCGTGTGTTCAGGTGGGTTTCCTTCCACATTCCAAAGGCATGTGTCTGGAGCATTTCTACCTGGGCCTTTGCTGAATATAGGCTCTGTCCTAGTCAGACTTTCCCAATTAACAAATGTTAAATAAATAAATATACCTGTATGGAATGAAAAAGAATACAAATGTATTTGTCAGAAAATTAAGCAAAGTGACTGACAACAAAATAAATATGAATGTATACAAGCATTATTAATAGAAATTAACTTATGCTCTCTAGGAATACACACATGCAGTATTCAAGTTTACTCCCAAACAAATATAAATACATTTATATTAAAAGCAATGGCAAACCTTTGATAAGGATGACAAGAATGTGTACATTGGTAATAGACAGCAGCATTAATAAAACAAATGAATCAAAATGTAGGAAGTCATACATGTTACCATTTGGGTCAACCTTCTCTTGATGTCAGGCATATACAACAGGCTTAAAACAGTTGTAGGACTACAATTTTGTGTTGCCATTGCTACTACTCCTACAGCAATTTTTATAACATATATTCATATTCTTAGAGAAATATTGTTATAAAGGCAGGTAACATTACCTTAAAAAACAGGTAACATTTACTTAAAACAAACAACTGCTATACATGCTACAACAATACCAATGGACAAAATGAAGACCTCTCCAAATGCTATGTGAAATGTAAATCACCACTAATGTTTAAAAAATATATTTGTAATAAACATCACATATCATTAAAGAATTTGTATGAAAATACCCATACAATTGCAACTACAACAGTGAAACAGCAGTTTCAAAATTTGGGAAGCCAGGCAGTCTTTCCTATGATGATACAGTGCTTTACAACCATGAAGAGCTTATAAATTATATCTGTACTAACACACTTTCCCAAAGGTTCTTGGGCTTCATTAACTCAAATGCCTTGGAGCAGATAGTGAGCAGCCCCACAATGGGCTAAGACATTTTAGACTTGGTACTCACCAACATGATAGAGCAGTGCACCATCACTTGTGTGTGGCCCTCCCTGGTGAAGTCTGATTATAAATCAGTCTCTTTCAAAATAACAATAGCATCAGAATCCCTCACCACCATCACCACACAGGAGACATTTGGCTAAAAAACTTCTCCAAAGCCAGCTACAGCCTCTTATGAGAAGGCATTAATAGCTGCAAAGCTCCTGTCCCCACTGATTCCAAGAAGACCTATACTGGGATATACATCAATTGTATAAACATCTTTGCAATTGCATTGACTCAACCACTCCTGATAGGACCAAAGCAAGATCCTTAAGAAAAAACAAGCCTGCCTGGTGGACATCCACCATAAACAGGTTATATAATAAGAGGAAGAAGCTGCTGTCTAAGAGCAAGAAGGAATAATCTCAGAATTGGAAGCTCACCCTTCTCAGCTTCAACAAGCAAATAAGACATCTTTTAAAGTCCTCTAAAACTAACTGAATCTAGATCAGCTTCACTATCTAAGGATAAACATAAGGCATTCTTTACTTGCATCCAAAATCCTTAAAGGAAAAGCCCAGATTTGCACTGAATTGGTAGTGAGTGGTACCACATATACTGAACCCATGGAAATAGTCAACCTGCTAGTGGACAGGTTCAGTGAAAACTTTACCCCCTGTCCCTGCCACATGCACCCTCAAACATTCTTACCATCTGTTCTCCACCTATTATCTCTAAAGAGCAGGTCTTAACCTCTCTCTCTCTAAGGCCAAAAACACAGCCTGTATGGGACCTGATAGCATCCCAGGCTGTATTCTCAATGGTTTAAAACAAAAGTTAGCAACACCGTGGGGTACTCTTCTCAACCACAGCCTAAGCACTGGTTTTGTCCCTGCTGAATAGAAAACAGCTACTGTCACCCCCCTTCAACAAGGTGGGGGGGGGGGACATCCACCAACTCTGGGAACTATATATCCATTATCCTAACTAGCCTTATCTGCAAGGCCATGGAGAGAATCATCATGGACCTTATCAACAAGAATATTGGAGACATTCAAGCACTTAACCCGACCCAGTTTGGTTTTGTTAAAGTGAGATCCTGCCTGTTGAACCTGGTGGACTTTTTTGAGACTGTTACTAAAGCCCTAGATGAAAGCAAATCTGTGCATATGGCCTACCTAGATTTGGCCAAGGTCTTTGACACAATACCCCACTCAGGCATCATTGAAAAACTCACTAAGCTGGGGGCCAACCCATATACTGTCAGGTGGGTTGCACACTGGCTCACTGATAGAACACATACAGTCAAAATAGGGGACTCCACCTCCACCAACAGACCTGTTATCAGTGGTGTTCCACAGAGATTGGTGCTGGGGCTCCTATTGTTTGTAATCTACTTCTCAGAAGTACCGACAAAAACAAAAGGTCTGTGGCTGACAAAGTTTTCTGATTACTGCTAACTGGGAGCAGTCACTGAATCCCCAAATAATGTCAACATTCTACAAGAAGGACTTAAACAAACCAATGATTGGTGCCAAAGTCATGACCTTAAACTCAATGCAGACTTGGCAAAGGTGATGTCCCTGCAGATTACCATATTAATAACAACACCCTAAGCTCTAAATCAGTTGTGAGAGATTTGGGCACACAGGTTGACAGCAACCTTACTTTTGATCACCATGTCTCCATGGTATTAAAGAAGGCCTCCTATTCTGCTCACCTCATAAGCAAGGGCATAGCTTCCAGAACAAAACAGGTTATATCCCTCCTGTACTCTTCCCTCATCAGGCCAATAATATAGTGTAATGCTCCCTTTGATATGTGCCTAAACAGGCACCTGCAGCAACTGGAGGGACCTCAGTTTCCTCACAATGAATATTCAGGATCTTCAGTACATGTCTTACATGGACAGACTTAAATCACTGTCACTATACTCTGTATCACATATACACAACAAAATCTGATCCTTCCTTAATGGAAAGCTGCACATTTATAAGTCAAATGGTAAGTGATTCTCTTGATCTAGGGACCTTAATCTAGCTTGTGACATCAACAGGACTTGTTGGAGAGACAGATATGTCTCCCAAGGATTGCCTCTCCTTTGGGATAGACTTCCAATACAGGCTAAACAGTGCGCCTCATTAACCCTTTTTAAGTGTAACTTGGATGACTGGATGGGAAACCGCAAATTCAACCCAGGGGTTTCACCTGTGTCCCTCTTGGATAGGGACAGTCTGTCCTGATTTAGATCTGCTTATAACAGAGACCATATCTCTAGACCCTTAATGGAACAATGGTTGAATTTGACTAGGCTTGTAGGGCCCCAGAACCATTAGCCTAGTAATCTCCTATGAACCTATGAAAGAATACAGGTAATGCAGGGTTTGAATCCAGCTTGCAGATAGTTTTACTGAGCGAGTCACACAATTTTCTTTACTAATATAACATTAAATACAAATGACAATGACATGCTTGAATTTGGCAAAAGAACGTTCTAATGATTGCTACATTAGTAATCTATTATGTAAATAAATTATGTAAGGCAGAACAATAATGATAGTTAATGTAAAATTTACTCCCATGGGTATAAAGTGCATGATGTGTATTTAAAATTGGTTTGACCCATCACATATAATAATGTGTATAAGACAGTATGTTATGTAAACCATGTATGGAATGTACCCCAGCATGTATTATCTCATACATTCGTGCATATGAAATGTATTTACACCAACAAACACTGCCTTTTGCATACATCTTCACTACCATCAGGAGATAAAGTCACACACATACAGGCATCTAAGTACATTTCCAATCAGTTTGAAATTGGTATACCTCAACTTGCATCTTAAAAAAGTTCTCATGGCATTGACAGTTGATAAGCAAAATTTACTATTTTCTTCTTCTTTTTTCTCATATATTCATAGGTTCATAGGTAGGTACTACGATATCGGCCCAAGGGCCTATGTAAGCCTAGCCAACAAGGTTCCCTGGCTTACGCCACCCAAGAAAGTTATTTCCCTGTGCCACTGTCAAGCAGAGATAGAGAAGTGATCCTCGGGGTGTATTTCCTATTTCCCATTCACTCATCAAAATTTTTCTTGAAGAGTGCTAATGAAGAACTTTGCTTGACATAGATGGGTAGCCTGTTCCAGAGTATGGGAAGTCTCTGGGACAGGAATCTATCCCTCCAGCATGTTCTGTTTATTCAGTTCCCAGGCGGTATTAGTCAATCTTTGTATTGTGTATATCTCAGCAACCCATTATATCCTAATCATAACATTTTTACCTCTAAACAATGATTTTAACAAACATCATAAAGCATTTCATTGTTTAACAGTGGACCCTGTGTAAATAGAGTAATAATCATGCATGGACAAGTCGCCCTGCCATATTTCACAGCTTCATTGTTTTTTTTTCCCAAAATATTTTCGTTGAGTTTTGGACAATCTTAATATGTACAATAAATGTAATCACAGTAATGATAGAAACCATAAAAATTAAAGAACATCAGAACAAACACAAAAAACTATATACGAGGTCCATAACTACAAAAAAAAATCCTTATTAAAGCTAGTATTTATCTAAAAGATCTTTCAATTTCAACCATGGCAGTTTTTCATGTGTAATATTTAGTGTTCTGAGGTTGTCATTTGGTAATTCCCTATTACATATCATTTTGGCTAAATAAATGAAATCTGAAAATGAGAGGTGATTTTGATATTTCCAATTTATTGTAACAATTTTCCTTGCAACTGCAAGAATTAACCAAAGTAAATGAGTTTGTGTTTTTGGAAATGAGCCTGGTATAGGTGCATTCAACAAAATTAGTGAGTCTGTTATTTCACAATTGCCTGACCACAGCTCTTTAGCAAAATCTATAAATTTAGACCAGAACAATATTACCATTGAACATTTTAGAAACGTGTATCCAATCAGCATCTAGAGTTTCTTCACATCTCCAGCACTTAACATTTTCTTTGTTATATCGTATTGTTATTTTGTGTGAAGTTAAAAAAAATTCTATGAAGGAACTTTCATATAAAGATTTTCCAGTATGTGGAGGAAGATGTGTTATTTATAGATTTGAAAACTAAAAATGTATTAGTTTCAGAAAGAGGATCTTTATTGATTTTAGTTGTATAGTTCCAAAAGGTTTCTTCTGAGTACATCTCAGCTCTCAAAATTTTATAAATCGTAGATATAGATGTAGTGTTAGAACCAGTTTGTGAGTTAATTCCAAAAAACAAAGATAATATTTTAGGAATTATTATTAAATTAGTATTTAGATTACATTTTAATTCATTATCAATAAATTCCTTAAATGTTTATGTATTTAGGCAATTATCTTGTTTAAGCTTATTACTTGCCAATAAGTGATTTGGTTCATGTATCTTATTATTGCTTATAAATTAATACCAATACATTAATCCATTATTTTTTTTTATTTCTTTCAGTTTCGTTAATAAAAAGAGTCTAAGCAGTCTTTAGTGAAAGCTATTGGGAACATTAGAAATAATGTATTTCTAATTAAATCATTATTAAACATTATTTGTTTGAAATTATATACTAAATAATAGAGGAAAGGGGTAAGTTTTGTGTTTTTTTTTGTTACTGAATATTGTATCCTTGAGACATAGTAATGTCTTGTCTACATCAGAGAGAAACAAATCTCTTCTTCTACTATAAGGTTAGATGCTAACAAAGAATTATAAATAGTTTGCCATCTTGTAGGATATCCAGTATTTAGCTAAAGACTTATTAAGTTAAGGATAATTGAATTGGCATATAATTCAATGTTTGGGAATGCAATTCTTCCTTGCTCCCACCTTTTGTAATGCCAGAGAGAGCTAATTCTTGGCTGTTGTGGGTGCCATAAAAACTTTAAAAGCTGTGAATTAATTTGTTTGATTAATTGTTTTGTAGGAGCAGCAATTAATGTTTGTAGAAAGAATAAAATTTTTGGTAAAACAATGATTTTAATCAACATCAGCCTTTCATCAATCATAAAGAACATTTTATTCCACTCTTATAATTGTTGCTTAATAATATTGGTTAAGTTATTATAATTTTATTTAAGCGATTCATTCCAATTGGATTTTATAGTTGCCCTTAAATATTTAAGTTGTTCATTTCCCCAATTAAAATTGTTGTTCTGTTTTAACAAGGAATTTATTTTTTTATTTATTAGAAGGGTCTCTGTTTTATTTTGGTTAAATCTTAAATTAGAGACTGTATTAAAAAGATTCAAGCAATGTATAATCTGTTTTAAGGATGTATCTATATCTTCAATAATGAAAAGAATATAGGTTCATAGGTTCATAGGCATGTACTAGACTAATGGCTCTGGAGCCTTTACAAGCTTAGCCCAAAAACATTCCCTGACACCATGACACTCAATGTTAGTTCACAATGTCTCTGTCCAGTAGGGCAACTGGAGTGATTCCCTGGGGTGAAATTTCTGTTACCCATCCACTTATAATATCATCTGAAAAGAGTTGTAGCTTAGAACAATATTTTTTTGTTTACTGAAAATCCTTTTATTTTAGAATTTGCTCTTATTAGGTTGGCTAATGGTTCAATTAACAGAGTGAATAAAAGAGGAGACATTGGGCATCCCTGTTTTGTACCTTTTAGTACTTTTCAAGGTCCTGAAAGATAAACACCAATTTTAACATATGAAATTGAATTTTCATAAATTCAAGTTATTAAGTTGATAAAGTCAGAGGAAAAATTATATTTTTTAAGAAATGCAAAATGATAAGACCAGTTGACAGAATCAAATGCTTTGTCTATATCGAAGCTAATGATTGAGTTCTTTCTTTTCTTTATTTGCCAAATCTATTAGTGAGAACAGTCTTTTAACATTATCTTGAACTTTTCTATTCAGAATAAAACCTGTTTGGTTTTCATCTATTAAATTAGGTAAGAATTGGTTTAATCTTTTTGCAAAAATGGACATAAAGATTTCATAATCCATTTTTAAGAGGTGTATAGGTTGATATGAAAAACAAAGTTCTGAATTTTTATCGTGTTTTAATATGGGATAAATTATAGCATATTTCCATGATGTGAAGGTGCTTAAATTATTTCTAACTTCTTCAAACGCTTGTAGTAAGATTTTTAATATATTGTCAAGTACTAATTTATATATTTCTGGTATTATTCCATCTAATCCTGTGATTCATTATTTTTGAGATTTTTAATTTGATCTTTCATTTCTTTAAAATATATTAGTTTATCTAATTTTATATTTTTCTCTTTTGTTAGTTTTTTAATCAAGTTTTCTTTAAGGAATTTATCTCTTAGATTAATAGGTTCATATGTTCATAGGTTAGTACTAGGCTATTGGCCCTAGGGCCTATACAAGCCTAGCCATAACAATTCCCTGGCTATTTATTCCCAGAATATTTACTTTCCTGGTCCCCTGTCTAGCAGGGTGACTGATGTGATCCCTGAGGTAAATTTCCTATCTCCCATCCAATCATCAAGGTTCCTTTTGAAGAGGGCCAAAGAGACACTCTGCTTGGCATGTATGAGCAGTCTACTTCAGAGTATGGGGAGTCTCTGGGTCAGAAACCTATGCCTCCAGCATGTTCTGTTCATTGTGATTACCAGGTTTAGATTGCTGGACATTGTGGCTCTGAGGGATTGGGATTTATTTAAGTGTAGCATGTCCAACAGCACTAGGTTTGACATGGCCTTGTATGTTAAGCAGAGATTGCCTCTGAGTAGGCGATATGTGACAGAGTATAGCTGGAGTTTTTTAGATGGTCAGCATAGGGCATCTGCTTTAGGCCTGTGATTCTTTTCATGATGTATTTCTGTGGCCTTTCCAGTTGTTGCAGATGTCTTGAAAGGTACATACCAAATAGGGCATTGTACTCTATAATGGGTCTAATGAGGGATGAGCACAGTGGGAAAATGACCTTCTTTTTTCTGGATGAAAAGCCCTTAGTGATGAGGTGTGCCACATAGAAGGATTTCCTGACTGTTGTGGCTATGTGGTTATCGAAGCTGAGACCACTGTCTACCTGTGTCCCTAAGTCCCTTATCACACTTTCGGTGTTTAGTGTACTGCCACATATGTGGTAATTCATGGGTGCATGTTTTTTCCCAAAGGGGATAACTATACATTTTTTGGCATTGAGCTTGAGCCCATGACCCTGGCACCAAGCATCTGTTTCTGTAAGGTCATTTTGTAGAATATCCACATAATTTGGGGATTCAATAATGGCTCCCAGTTTGCAGTCATCTGTGAACTTTATTAGTCAGAGTCCCTTAGTGCTGGCCTGTACTTCAGAGAAGTAAATGCCAAATAAGAGCGGTCCCAGGACTGAACCCCAAGGTAGTCTGCTTGTCACTTGTCTAGAGCTGGATTTTGAGTCGGCAACTTTTACAGTGTGGGCATTGTCAGTAAGCCAGTTGGCAACCCATCGAGTGAAGTAGGGATTATTGTCCAGCTTAGTAAGTTTATCTATGATTACAGAGTGGGGGATGGTGTCGAAGGCCTTGGCGAGGTCCAGATAGGCTGTGCGGACCACCTTACCCTTATCCATGGCTCTGGAGACTGATTCAAAGAAGTCAATCGAGTTGTGGAGGCAAGATTGGCCCTTTTACGAAACCAAACTGGGTGAGGTCCAGTTTTTGAAGGTTGCCAATGTCTTTGTTTATGAGTTCCATGATAATGCGTTCCATGGTTTTGCAGTTCAGGCTCGTTAGACTGATGGAACGATAGTTCCCAGGATCTAAGGTCGATCCCCTCTTGTGGAGTGGGAAAACTCTAGCTGTGTGGCAATCATTGGGCATGAAGCCTGACATGAGGCTATGATTAAACATGACACTTAGGTGAGATGTCAGTTCATTTTGTAGTTCATGTAGAACACAGCCCAGGATGTCATCTGATCCCATGGATGCTGTATTCTTAGCTTTGGAGAGTGCGCTTTTTATGTGTGTGGCCATGAGAACTGGAATTTGGCAATCTTTTTGTATTGAGATGGCCCCTTTAGGGGGTGAGAGGGGGGTGAAGTTGGCACTGAATCGATCTGCCAGGATATTGGCAATATCCTTGGGATCATATATTTAATGCCATTCTGTTGTAGCTCAGAGCAGATCTGAGCATTGCCATTTAGATTCTTGACATAACTATAGAATGCCTTGTGGTTGTTCTTGGAATCTTTGGCAATTTTATTTTTGTAACTAGCTTTGGAGGATTTTGTGAGGGATCTCAGCTTCTTACTGAGGCTGGTAAGGGAGCTTTTTGCATCCTGGGATTTTCCTCTTTTTTTCAGCAGTTTCTTCCTTCTGTTGTATAGTTTGTTTATGGCAGGGGGCCACCAGATTATGTTCCTTTTTTTGGAGGAGACCATCTTGGTTCTGTTTGGAATGGCATGATTCATGTACGAGTGGATGTGTTCGCACAGTGCCTTAATGCAGGATTCAGTGGTCAAACTTTCAGTTCCCGTTTGCATGGGTGTCATGAAATTTTTTACTTCTGACTTGAGTAGCATGAAGTTGTCTTTGGAGAAGTTTCTTATGGAGGTTTCCCTATTGGGAGGTGGGGGTGGGATGTGGACATCAAGGGTGATTAGCTTATGGTCAGACCACACCAACAAGGGGGTGACCACTGGTATGGAGCATCAATCTCGCATGTTGGTACTGACCAGGTCTAGGATATTTGAGCCCCTGGTGGGACTATGGATTAGTTGGTCCAGGGTGCTGGAATTCATGAATTCCAAGAACCGTTGGGCAAAGGTGTTGGTACCTGAGCAGTTTTCCCAATTAATGGCAGGGTAGTTGAAATCACCCAGTATTAGGGTGTTTGGTTGCATCTTAATATTATCTAGTATGTTTAGAAAGGTGTAGTGAGAATCTTGGGGCATGGTGGGGGATCTGTAGAAAGCTACAAATTGGATTGCAGTCTTACCTAGTGTTAGTTGCACCTGTAGAATTTCAGATGCATTGTGTTGGGCAACTAGCCTGGTGGTGTGAATATCCTTGGTGAATATGGACACTCCTCCGCCTTTAATGCTTCAGTCCTGGTTTGGTGGCCGAAAAGTGTGGTAAGAGTTCTAGCCTAGTATTGCAGGGGTGCTCTCTGGAGCCTTGAACCAGGTCTCAGTTACTGCACAGATATAGATGTTCTCCATTTTTAGAAGAGCCTCAAGCGAGTGTATTTTGAGGTTTAGACTTCTAGCATTGAGTAGCATTATCTTCAGATTTTGCATGCTTATATCTGTTATGGTGGTGGTTTTGTCCTTTGAACCTTGCTTAAAAAGGCACTATATGTTAATTGGATTAGGATTAGCACTGTTTATTTCTTCATAATGTTTTTTAAAAGTCTCCAAAGTATCTTCTAAATTCATGACATTTTTGATTTTATTGTTAACTTTATAGGAAATCTCACTAATATGATTTCTATTTTTGATCCCTTTAAATTTTACACCTAATCTATGTAGACTCTTTGAGTTTATTGAATATGACTGTATCCTTAGTTTCTCTAAGCTTATTGGTCATTTATGATTTAATACTTCAGCGTATTTCAAATTAAATAGTTTTAATTCAGAGTTAGTGTTTACATCTTTTGTCTTAAGATGGCATTTTAAGTTATTTATTTTTGTTTGTAGGTCTAATAATTCTTTGTCCCATTGATTTCTCTTGTTTAAGTACCAACTTCTGATTCTTCCATAAAGATACGCTTTCAACACATCCAACATTATAGTTTTTGAAGATACACTACTTTCATTATTTTCTTGGAAAAAATTTAGTTCTTTTAATAACCACTCATTAAAACCATTTATTTTAATTATATATGCTGGAAATCTTTGCCAAAATATCACATTATTTGTTTAATATTAATATTAAAAATGATCGCATTGAGGTCAGACAATGGGCAAGCAATAACTGAGACATCAGAAATAAAAACTTTATCAATAGTGGTTTGTGTTCCAATCCTATATGAGTAGTGTGTATATCTGTGATAATTATTAAATTTCTTGCCAGCAGCTGTAACACGAAATTTCCCATTTTTAGTAGTATCTTTTTCTGATAAGATACAATTAAAATCACCCACTAATATTTTGTCTCCCTTTGACAATACACTAATTAAAATATTTTCTTGCTACTTTAGCACCATTACCAGGAATCCAATAAATATTCACCAGTGTAATATATTTCTTGTCAATTTTTAGTACAAGACTCAACATTCCACTTTTATCTGAATATGTGTCTATTATCTTAGGTGTTGTCAGAGATTTTTTCCACAATATCGTATTGCCCCTTCTTTTAGCATGAAAATGTGACTCCACAAGAATAGTATAGTCCTTAAAACATGTTTTTTTATGTTCTTGTCTATATGATGTGTTTCTTGAAAAATGCAATCTCAACCTTATTTATTTTTAGATATTTACTAAAACTTCCTCTCTTTATAGGGTTATTGAGTCCATTTACATTTAAAGACATACATTTATATGTGTTCATTTTAATATAATATTGTAAGATCTAATGTTGTGTCATGGACCCATTCTAAATCTATTTCAAAACTATTTACAAAACTCACCATGCAATATTCAATTCCTGCTTTGATGATATCATCAAAACAACATTCAGCCACTCTCCAACCAATACTTCAATTCTTCCTAGTGCATCTGCCTTTTTCAAAAAGAAAATAGCTACTTATTAGCTTCAACTAATGAAGGGGAAGTTATTAATACAGCAAGAATATTGTTATTTTCAAATCCTATTAAAGATTAGTATGTTTAAATTAAATCCTTAGTTTTTTAAAAAGACAACAATGATTAATGATCTTTCTTCATGCATTATATTTATCAAATAACTAAATTAAATTAAATGTTTAACAATATTACTTATATATGCTTTATAATAAAAGGGATTTTTGTAACATCTTTTAAACTTCTATTTAGAACAGATTTATACGTTAAATACATTTGTGGTCCTTAATCTATTTATATTTTAATAAGAAAAACAAAAGTAAAAAAGATACATCTTACTCCAAAATTTATAGTTATCCAAAGTCAGATATAAATTGCTATTATGATACAAAGCCAGTTGCTACATTAGTATAATAATCTTCAAAAAGTAAGCTGCATAGTCTCCTTGCTCTATTGCCCCTCCATCTGTCTCCTCCTTATTTCACCCTCTCCCTTTATTATTTGAATATAAACAGACAAGTATATAAATGATTACATCTAATCATACTCAATAGAGGTTCTCACAAAATAATATTTAAATGCTTAAAATATATTTGTTTACTAACTAGGGTTACATAATTTAATTAATACAGTTCATGAAAATATTTTGTGTTCTGTGGTGGAGAAGTTGGAGGAGCTGGGAAACTTACACTGTTACAGGAAAAAGGGCTTTCATTTATTTTATTTTATTTTTAAATCTTAAGCATACCTTTTTACAACTTACACACATGCATAGGTGTGTGCTTTATAAGGTATGTGTAACGAGTGCTACTACATGCACTTTCTATCACAGGGATCATTAAATCTACACCCTCACACTGAGAGAGCAGTGAATTCCATTAGATGTTAGGTATTCTCCTTCCTAAATAATAACGCATGTCAAGTGAGTAATCTAATACAAGTCTCTGTCTTCAGATTTATTTATTTCCAGTTTGATTACCGGGGAAGTCCACTGGGTCAGAGTGACCCATTTTCAGTGGAGGCCCAGGGAGAAATGATCCAAGATACATAATACAGATATGGTACAGAAATACACAGATGTCAATCTTACATAATATGGAAACAGTTACAAGTAAGTACCTTGAAAATATGCATAATAAGCAGAAAAGCTTTGAGTGTGGACTTACTGTTTTTACATTTTCTTTAGTGTGCACACTCAGATATTAGGGGAGAAGATGTTTTATATACATATTTTTTAGTAAAATAAAGATACACTATACATGCACAATTTCAGAAAAGAAATTAGTAATGAAAAGCTATATACAATATTTACAATGTTGAACCATAAGAAATAAACAGCTAATAGAGAAAGGAGAGCAAATAAAATGCTCATGGGAGCATAGCTGAAGGAGAGTTATTGAGGCTATTGATAGCTATTGTTATTGTATTGATAGTTATTGATAACTAATGGAGAAGGGGGAGCTTAGAAAATGCTCATGTGAGCATAGCGGAAGGAGAGTTGTTGAGGGCTTAGAAACCCGAGTGGGAAAACCCCCCAGGGGAATGGACTAAGGAAGATTAGGTTGGATGGTGGCAATTGCATTTCCATTTTGTGGCCAGGTGTTTGGTAAGCTGGGTTTTGAAGTTTTCTAAGTTTGGGATAGTTCTTTGAGAAGGAGGAAGGGAATTCCATTTTTTTGCCTAGAGAGACAGTGAGGAGAAGTTGGCCTGCTGTACTTTTGGGTTTGGGGATAGCAATTAGGTTTTGATGCTCGGATCTGAGATTTCTATTGGGGGTGTAATGGGGGAGGATATTAGTTAGCCCTGGACACTTAATTGGGTGATATACAAGTCTGTGTGCAGTGGTGAGTTGGAGGAAGTCTAAGTAGTTTGGGAGTTCAAGCCACTTTAGGGATCTTAGGGTAAGGCAGTGATGGGTAAAAGGTTTAGATTTGGTAGCAAATTTTGAGATTTTATTATAGCAGTTTTCTAGTTTAGAGGAAATAGAGGAGGATAGGTTAGTTAGCAGGGGGGCTTCATATAATAAGGAAGGCAGTAGATAAGTGGTGGCTAGAGTATTCCTAGTAGTATAAGAGCGAAAGTGATTGTTCCTATACTGCATACCTAGCTTTTGGTGGGTTTTATTAATATTTTGTTGAATATGGATATTGAACTTGAGATGTTCGTCAATAGTAATACCAAGTAGTTTAACAGAAGGAACCACTTCTGTAGCTGAATTAGTTTGACTTAGCACTTTGAAGGTATTTTTGTTGTAGGAGAATGACTTTGTGGGAGGTAAAAGTAGAATTTTTTATTTGTTTGCATTGAGAGAGAGGTGGTTTTGGTGTATCCAATTTCTCGGTGGTTGAGAAGGCAGTTTGGGTTTTAGACAGCAATTCTGAGAGGTTAGAGGCAGAGCAGACTAAGGTAGAATCATCTGCATATTGAATAATTTTGGAATCAGGAATGGCAGTATGAAAATTGTTAATGAAGATATTGAAAAGCATGGGCACTAGGAAAGTTCCCTGTGGTACACTTGTTGGGGTAGGTAAGAAGGAAGAAGTAGAGTACTTCCATTTGACTGCCTGAGTTCTATCTGATAGGTAACTGGAGAACCAGGATATAGTATTTGGGGAGAGATGGAGCTTTGAGAGGTGATAAAGAAGATGTTTGTGTGAAACAGTGTCGAATGCTTTAGACAGATCATGCAGAACAGTAGAGACTAGATGTCCAGAGTCTCGGGCTAGATTGACTGTTTCTAAGAAAGAGTAGAGCAGTTATAGTACTATGACCTGAGTGGAAACCATGTTGTGTAGGAGTAAGAAGATTGTTTTTGGGCCAGGTAAGGCATAAGTTGAAGGTGAATGCACTTTTCAAGGATTTTTAGAGATTGGAGAGCAGAGCGATAGGCGGAAGTTAGAGATGGTGGTGTTTTTGCCTCCATTATGAAGGGGAAGAATATAGGCTGAGCACCAGAGTTTGGGGACGTAAGATTCCTTAATAGATCTGTTGATTATAATACTGATTGGGAGAGCATCAGCAGCACATTTTAGGAAGGCAGAGGGAATGTTGTTAGGAGCATTAGAGCATGGTTTAAATTTGGATAGAAGTCTTTTTATGGAGTTAGTAGAGAAAGGTTTGAAGTCGAACAAGGGGAAGAGTTATATTTATTTATTTTTATTTAAATTTGTTGACCGGGAGTGAGGTTTTTTGATTTGAAATAGGCAGGATGCAGAGCTGGAAACTTTTGAAAGAAGGAGAAAAAAAGAAGTAAACTTAGTACAGGAAGTTATATTATGCAGGTATGGCAGTAATTTACATTTATTCAGTACTGCTAAAAGCTATAAATGTAGGTTAAAACAAACACTCAACACAAAAATCAAGTTACATTCATTCAGTACTGCTAAAAGCTATAAATATAGGTTAAAACAAACACTCAATACACTGCAAGAGAGCCCTTAGGCTACTAGGAGAATCTTAGTGATATTGTAGTGCCATTGTTAAGATGAAGAGGTATTAATGTAGGCAAATTCTACCAACTATATTGGCTTTTTATATGCAGGCTGACTAGTAGGCACCTGGGGTACAGTATTTGCAGGAGTAATAATATGCACATCCAGCTTTACTAGTGGTGAAGCAAAAATGTAACTTTGACCATGTGTACTATTTCAGTACTAATAGGCACATTTACCTTAAGCAGTACACCAAACAAGAACTTCAGACAGAGTTACTTTCCACATTTAGCTTCTTTCATAACTAATAGGGAGGCTGCTGTCTTGTGTTGCCCACATGCAAAATGCTAAATGGAAGCTATGCACTTTCTTAGAGGCTATTCAAAGCTTAGCCATATTAAATAAGTTAGCATTTAGTTCCCCTATAGAATCCTTACAAGCATTCTTTCACAGAAGTAGCTTGGCATAAGTGGGATCGGGAATATTAAAAACGGAACAAGTTCCTATGGATTATTCTTTTGATTTAAAGTTAAAATAAAGTATGCTTAAATGAAGAGGCAGACATAACAGCTCAGCTTTTTTTGTTGCTGAGCTGGAAGCGTTCATAAAGCATGGTGCTGTAATGAATGAAGGAAAAGATGTGGTACACCTGGCAGCACAGCGTTCCTCAATGGGGTGAATGCTAGGAAAGCTTGGTGCTTTAGATAGCTCCACAGCCTACTTATCTGGAGTAAAACCTTATTACTTAATATTAGACACAGGTCAATAAGAGGAGTAATACATGTAGCTGTACAACATTTCCCAGTAAAGGGCTAGAACGCTAAGAAAGGCGTGGTGCTTAATGGACTCTACAGCCTTCCAATCAGGTGTAAAACCTTCACAAAGTTGTTATAGATGCAGTTTAGACAAATACCCTTTGAAATAGCTACAACATATGGGAAATTAAAAATTATTTGCTGAACAGCAACTGTACTTGATATATTTAAATCTGGGGTCATCATTGGTGTGGGTAGGTGATCTTCATCTTTAATGGATGTTAAGATTCATTCATAGTAACTGCAATACATTATAATAACTCTTACTGCACTGTTTTATATATTTATTTGACATTTGTTAACTGGGTTGGTCCATTGGGCCAGGAGCCCGTTTTCAGTGGAGACCCGAGGAGAAAAGCTCCAGTTACAAAATTTAGGATTGCATAGGTAACAACAAATAGAAAGTACCATAACCAAGTATAACTCTAAAACATATTAATACAAATATGAATCAAACATATTTAGATTACTGTAAGAAGATTGTTTCAAAGAAATAAGTATATGAACTCTTTTTTTTTGTTTATATATATATATATATATATATATATACAAACAAGTTATATACAAGTGATTAAACAAGTGATATACAAGTGATCAGATTTCTTGCATAGCCTTCGTAGGAAGGTATAGATGCTTTCAGGAGTTCAGAGGGAAGAAGCACCATTGCATATAGAGGAAATATTAGGTAGGTTCTAAGCAGAGACATGATTTGTTATCGAAAAGATAATGTTTGAATTCCTGAGTTTATGGAAAGCAACCTTTAAAATTAACTAGATGTAAATCTACAGAAGCCAGACATAGGAAAACCTGATTTTTTAGTTATGCCCACACCCTTGTAAAGTAGTCCAGTTTATGTATTTTAGATTTCCTAAAACAGTATATTTAATTTGCTTAAACATAGGCAATTTAGCTAACAGACTTGGGCACTGAACAATAGGATTATTACTTTATTTTTCTCACTCATTTCAGCCCATAGCCCACAGACCATTTACATCCGGATGGGCAATTGGGCTTTTTTACTCTCTTGTAATGAGGATCATGAATATATATACCAGGGTGATAGACTGTACAGGAGAGGGCCCATCATCCATGGACATCATGAACTCTTGTGCTCTCACCAGTACCTCAGCACTGATGGCATTTTTGCAGTTAGGTCTTAATATTTCTCTTGATGGCAGTGTACACATCTACATTAATGTAGGGATTTACCAGTGTCTCTCCTCCATATCCACACATGTATGCTTCTTAACATTCTAGGCAGGTGTTTCCACCACAGACTTGAAAAGCAGCACCTTCTCCTAGTTTTCAGAAACTTGAAAACATCATCTCTAGTTACCAGATTAACAAGCACAGCCAACTGTAAGTCACTTAGCAAATCCACAGAATATGAACCATCCATTCACTGTGCCCACATCATCAGTTGTCTAGGCTTCCTGAGCAGTGGTCAGGGCTTTATCTCTTGATACTAATGTATTAATCTCACTTAAATTTATTCTGTGAGACAGTAAAACAATAGCTTCCAATATTATTGCCATTAAAATGTTTAACAGCCAAATTTCTGTACTCACAGAGAACCATTATCTGTTTCTAATGTCAAATTAAAATATACAGTCTTTGCAGCAAACTTCAAATAGCAAAAGTAAAATACAATTACATTTAGTAAGATATGTAAGAGAATATGCTTCTTTCTGATGCCCCTAAATGTCACCACTGAACCTGAAAACATAGTTACATTCCAAGAAAATTGAAGTGCTGACACTGTAAATATCTACTTATTATTAGTAGTTCTGCATCAGTATTCATATGACCACTAACAAACATATATATTTTTTGTGTTGATAATGCTGTCTCCTATTGGCATATAATCAAAAAATAAACTATTTTACTATCATGAAGACAGAGGAGCATTAAGAAACATTCACATTATCTTTCCAACATCAAAAGGAACAAACAAAAGAATTCAGCAATGGAGACATATTTCAAAAGTCCGTAACACCACTGTGTTCATTTTCAACTAATGTGACACTTCACAGCATCAGCTTTCTAAGGTACATTATTGTAATTTAAAACATATTTAACATAAAATGCTATATTAAAGTTTCATTTTGAAGATAAACTGCTTCCAATGCAGTTTAAGTGATCTGCGCACATCAGGAAGTGCTGCAGGTTCAAAGGTCGCAGCACCCAAAGTTCAGAAATCTGTGGTGATCAGTCTTTCCTCTTTGCAAGCATTGTACAGGCTCAAAGAGAGGTTCGGATGAA
This sequence comes from Protopterus annectens, assembly GCF_019279795.1. Lineage (NCBI taxonomy): Eukaryota > Metazoa > Chordata > Ceratodontiformes > Protopteridae > Protopterus > Protopterus annectens. Next base: position 1,834,729,233 of record NC_056739.1, read on the forward strand.
GCTTTTAAGACTTTTGATCATTCTAGTGGGAAATTATGCTGGAATATGACAATATGTGAGGTGTATATCTTGCATAATGTGAGCAAGGTTTTGGACATCCTAAGGAATAACATCAAAGAGGATGAAAAACAAAAACAAGTTAATGCATGTTAAAAGACTTTATATTTTCAAACGTATATTTCATTAAAAACAAACACATCAAAGCAGATCATAGTAGATCACCTTCCCCCCACCAAAACAACTAAAAAGGCATTCCAATACAGTAAAGCTTCTCCTTATTAATACCCCCACATCAAAACAATCAAGTCCACTACAGAATCAAGAGAAGTGTTGCTAGAAAAAACAATGTCACTTCCTTCACTTTCCTGTCCATTAACAATATCAGATACAATATCAGAATCATTGCAGTGTACATCCAGTCACCTACCCACACACCCACTTTTACACTTTGCCTCTCAGTATGATTAGCACATAGGAATATTTCATGTTCATTCTCTTTAAAGTATTTCATGACTTAGTAAAGTAAATAATGAACAAATGGAGAAACTATAATTTAGTAATTAAAGCAATATTGTGAATAAAATGCAACATTTTGCGGGATGTATATTATAGATATATAGTAATTATTAGCAAAGTATAAGTTGTTATAAATACGTTTTAATTGAAATGTCTCCCAGTTCTATATGTATTTAGTTATTAATGAAGATATAAATTTAACATTGATAATCATATTGTTTGGTCTTATTTACCATCATTCCAATAAAGTACAATCAATCCAGTATATATATATATATATATATATATATATATATATATATATATATATATATATATATATGTATATATACACATAAATACAAAAAGGGGGGGGGTAATTATAATAGAGAAAAAGATGAGTAAAGAAGGAGGAGACGGAATAAAAGCAGCTTACCTTAGTTAAGGTTTATATATGAAGTTCTGAAATGCTTTATTATAGAATAGTTCCAGGCTTATTGGAGCTTATTTGTCTCTAGATTTTTTTGTTGCTCTTATTCTTTAATATTTGAAGTATTTCTTATAGCTTGCCTCTTCAGACTGGGGAGAGAGATTTACATATCTTCCACCTTATCCAGTAGATTTTTAATTTTAGCAAAGTTCACAGCTTCTTCTAAGGTATTGACAAATCTTTGACCTTCAGTTAGATTGATTTTAATTCTAGTTGGACAGATGATTTGCACTTTGATACCTGCTTTTTTAAGATCCTTGATGAGAGGAACACATGCTTTTCTTTTTGTTATCATTGAGGTGGTATAATCTTCAAACAAGCAATAGACCTGGGAAGGCATACAATAAAGCTCGCAGACAGTCAGATTCTTTTCCTTTAATGTCACAACCAAAGCACAAAAACAAAGCTCTGCATTAACGTCCTGAATTACATTTTCGTTTGTAAAACTTCATCAGATGTGGGCTAAAAAAACAAAATTGAGTTGTTATACCAATCCCAATTAAGACAGAAACTATCACAAAGCATTTTAATACACATAATTGATGTTTACCTAAAACCTTTAAAGTATACTTTCTATAATAAAAACCTTTTTACGAAAATGTAATTCAGAAAAAATTAAAACAGAATTCAGGACGTTAATGCAGAGCTTTGTTTTTGTGCTTTGGTTGTGACATTAAAGGAAGAGGATTTGACTGTCTGCGAGCTTTATTGTACGCCTTCCCAGGTATATTGTTTGTTTTACAAGTAATCGTTGTGGACCTAGTGCAATTTTCTTTGGATAATCATTATCAAACCTGATTCTCTTCTCATTTATTTGAATTGGGGTCCTGACCAGGCAGCTCTGAGTATCAAGTCTTTATATTGAGTTGACAGGAATTTAACAATTATGAATCTTACAGCAGAAAGACTTTTTGAAAGAGAAATATTTGACAAGGACCTGTTAGACCCTTCTAAAACAAATGAAAAAGATTCAGGTAAATTTACAACTCTTTGAACCCCATCATTTAAAAACTGAACTAAGTTGTTCCCTTCCATCATTTCTGGTATACCATAAATCCTTATGTTATTTCTTCTTTGTCTACTTTCTAAATCTTCTACTTTTTTAAGTAGTATATTATTTTACTTTAGAAGGAATTCTACCTGATGTTCATTTATTGTTTTTCTTCCATCAAGTTAATTTACATATTCTTCTGTTGCTGTTATTTGATCTGTGTGCTTTGTTATGATTTCCTCATCTGGTCTATTTGTCTTTTACTTTCTTTCTTAATATTGTCCATAATTTCTTCTAGATTATCTATCTTTGTAGCGAGATCTTGAATACTCGAGATTATTGTTTGTAGTTCCTTCTTCACTGAAGCATCCTGAAGAGAAGTGATCAAATGACTCATGATTTATGTAACTTGTATAACTTCTAACAGGAAAAAAATTATAAAATGAAGTAATATAACTGGAAATTTTACTTCTTAGATACCTAGATGATAAAGTAATACAGAATAGCTGTGTTCATCCAAATCTTTCGTAACAAAATGAAAAAAAATCCTGTCAAAAAGTATCTAAAGGCAGAGCAAGAAATTTGTGCTGTTATCTGATCAGCATGCTGGCCACACCCATGCGTCAGTGTTTTTTGATGGAATCGCTTCCAATGTATCTACCAAACTATTTTTTGAGCTTTCAGTTGTTCAAATTCAACTGGAAAGACTTTGCATCATTGAGCATAGGCTGGTACAAGCAAGATATGAATTGGGCGCCAGTCAATATAGCAGACAAAGGTGAGGATGGCATTCCACTTAGATCTCAATTGTGTTATAAAGAGGGGTCCAGGAACATTGTGGTACTTCTTGTGAAGTGCTAAAGCCATAGGCTTCTGCTTGGGGACTACTCTGTGTCTCAATACAAAGTAAAAGCTTGGGGTGGCTGATGCTTGGCTGAAGCTGTCTCATAGGTTTATAGGTGTTTACTAGGCTAAGGATCACAAGGGTCTTTTTAAGCCTAGCCATGCATCCCAAATCTCTGACAAGTTCTGATATCCTTGATAAGTGCAAGCAGGGATTTGGGAGACGAACCATTTACAAGTTACCTGTGTCCATCAGAGACATAGGTGCAAAACCATGGCTGAATTTCTGGTTTGCTCTCCAATTGTTCAGGTTGCACTTGAATTGAGTTAGGGGGGGAAGTCTGCTTCACACTGATGGGGAGCCTGTTCCATAGATGCGGTATTCTCTGGGATATGTACCTATCTCTTCAGCAGGACTTATTATATCACAGGCAAGGTTTAAGTGTTTAGAATTGGTAGTGCTGGTGCTGTTTGTTTTGTGGATATATGCAGGAGGTCCATCATAGTGAGCTCTGACAATGTCCATCATATGCCAGGCATAGATCTCCCATTAAAAGCCTGTAGGAGAGACAATACAGGGATAGAGCCTTGATGCAGTCAACAGGGGGCATTTTACTTATGCCCTGTATTCTTTTAGTGAGGAACCTCTGAGAATGTTTTAATTGTTGGATATGCCTGGTTAGGTACATACCAAAGGGGGCATTATACTCAATGATAGGTCTGATGAATGCCAAATACAGTGGAACAATGACTTCCTTGGACTTAGATGCCATACCTTTGTTTATAAGTTGTGCAATATAGAATGATTTCCTCACCACTGTAGACAAATGATGGTTAAAGGCTAGATTACTATATATGTGTGTCACTAAGTCCTTGGCTACTGGATCAACTCAAAGGGGTATGTTGTCAATATGACACTTACTAGGGATCAATAACTTCCCAAAGAATACTATTATGCATTTCTTGGCATTTAGTTTTAGTCCATGGCTCTGACACCAGTTGTTTGTCTGTGTCAGCCCCTCCAAGAGAATATTTCTATCAGTGTGAAATTCAATGACAGCTCATAATTTGCAATCATCTGCAAATTTAGTCATCCAGAGACCACTGACATTGGCCTTGACTTTAGAAAAGTAAATGCCAAAAAAGGAGAGGTGCAAGGACTGATTACTGAGGGACTCCACTTGTGACTGCCTCTTTGCATAGGTGGACTCCCCAATTCTAACTTACTGGGTCCTGTCTATGAGCCAGGTGGCTATTCCCTGGGTGACATACAGGTTAGTACCTAAACTGTTGAGTTTGTCTACAATGTCAGAGTGGGGTATAATGTCAAATGCCTTGGCCAGGTCAAGGTAGACAGTGTGAACAATTATTCTGTCATCCATTGCTTTGGTGACCTTCTCAAAGAAGTCCACCAGGTTGAGTAGGCATGATCTGCCCTTGATGAAACCAAACTGGGTTGGGTCCAGTGTCTAGAGGTTTACCGTATCTCTGTATCTGTATCTCTGTTGATGATCTCCATGATAATTCTTTCCATGGCTTTACATACAAGACTAGTGAGACTTATGGGTCTGTAGTTTCCAGGGTCTATAGATGGCCCACCTTTGTGCAGAGGGATGACTATTGCCTTTCTCCATTTATGAGGCACAAGACCTGTTTGGAGGCTAAAGTTAAATAGTAATTCCAGAGGCCCTGATAGGTCATGTTTTATGCTATTTAGAAGGCAACCTGGGATACTGTCTGGGCTCATTGATGCAGTGTTCTTGGACTCAGAGTGAGCATTAAGGATCTGTTCCTTAGTGACAGTAGGGGGAGTTATATTTGGTGATATTTCCTGAGGGAAGGTTGAGGGGGAAAGAAGGGTAAAACTGAAGCTGAATTTATCAGCCAGAAGGTGTGCTATGTCTTCTGGCCATGATTTTCTTCCTCCTTTAATACAGCCTATTGCTATTGTGATTTCACCAGGGTGGCTTGTTTTTTGAGTTAGTTCTAAACTTCTTCCTGGTGGATACAGCTGCCTCTATGCAGCTATTAACATGCTTATACAGGGTTTCATAGGCAGCAGTGTTCTCAGGATTTATGGGGGCTTGCAATTTTGTCAGCTTCCCACTTAATAGCAGGAGGTCAGTCTTAGAATAATTCCTGAATATTCCAAGTTTAGCTGTATTGTACCATGCGCTAATATTATAGTCTACAACAGACACATTATTAATATAAATAATACTAGTGCACTATGGAATGCAATGTGCTGTGTTCTTTGGTATGGAGCCATATGACAACATGTTCCATCATGTGACAAGCAAATATAAAGCAAAGATTAATGTTCTGTAAATATTAATGTCCCCCTGTGGCACTGGTGCCTCGTCACATCCCCAGACATTAATGCCATATGCTGTTGTATCAGATTTACAACTATTGGCAACATGATATCATAAAACCCAGATACAATGCAGGTGTAGCTTACATCACCACCAAAAGAACCACTTGCATTCCCTAGATAAACTTGTAGTTGTGTATACATGGCAGAGCTTCCTAGGACCTTGCATAGATTTTTATTTATTTAGTAATTTAATTATTTGACATTTCTTTACAAGGTTGGTCCAGCTGAGCGAAAAGGCCCTTTTTCAGTGGAGACTTGAGGAGAAAAGTTCCAACAAAGATCACACATAAATCACATGACATTGAAATTACAAAAGTTGCATATATTTGTTACCATAATTAGAAAACATAGCATAGAAAATGGTTAATTGTGATGTTGTAAGGACAATAAGAACAATGCTAGAAGTAAAGTGTTACAATATTTTGAAATCATAACAAGCAAAAATAAAATTTGTAATAAGCTTAAAATTTACATATTTACAGTGATCGACATTGAGATGAACAAGAAGAGCTCCTACGTAAGTTTTGGAAATAGATGTGGAGAGAAATAATACATGCTAAATAAAAACAACAGAAAGAATTTTGGATGAAAAGATAGACAGGAGGGGAAGTGAGAGGAGGTTGAGCAGGAGAGATGAAACGTTTATGTGGGGTCAGGACAAGGGCAGATCCAAGTGTTGGCTAAATGTTTCTTAAGCTCTATTTTGAAAGTGTTGTGGTGTGTAATCTTTCTTATGATGGGAGGAAACTTGTTCCAATGTTGGGATACTGAGTACTTGTATAATAGTTTTCCAGAAGTTCTATTGGGATTATATATTTGAAGGTGTTGGCCGGTACTACGGAGTGGGCATGTGGGGATATAGGAAGATATAAGATTGGCTCAAGAGTGGCAGAGGGGCAGTTAGTAAGGTTGTTGAGTAAGTAGTGAGTTATGTTAAGCTGGGAAAGTAGAAACTGTTGGGGGAATTAAAGCCCCAGCTGGTGTTTTAGAGACAAGCAGTGGTGTGTGCTGTAAGGAAGGTTTGCAGCAAATCTGGCAATTTTATTGTAGGTTTGTTCAAGCTTGGTAGTGAAGGAGGAGTGAAGTTTGGTAAGGGTTGGAGTAGCATAAAGTAGACTCAGAAGTAAATAGGCCTGGGCCAGAGATACCCTAGGTTGCTTTGTGAGGTATTTTCTATTTCTATAGAGGAGACTGAGTTTTTTTATTGTTTTTTTTTTTATTGACTGTTGGGCATGGAGGTCAAATTTTAATTCAGTGTCAATTATCATACTAAGTAACTTTGTGTGGTGTTCTACATTTATAATGGTATTATTTAAGGAGGATATGGAGAATGTGGGTTTGAGGTGAGAGAGAGATTTTGGAAGAAAGTGTAAGAGTTTTTTTTTTTTTTGGGTTAAGAATCAACTTGTTTTCAGTAAACCATATTTCAACAGAGATAAAAGAGTCTTGGGTAAGAGTGAGAAGTTGTAAGATGTTATCAGAGTAGGAGATACAAGTTTATTATCTGCATACTGATTAGCAGAGGAGTGTAAAGGTCATTAGTGAAAATATTGAAGAGTAGAGGTCCCAGGATGGAGCCCCTTGGAATGCTGATATAGATAGGGAGGAAGGAGGAACAGGAGGTATGCCATCTAATTTATTGCCTTCAATTAGAGAGGTAACTAGAGAACCATTCAGGGGTGGAGGTTGAGAGATTAAGGTTGGCTAGCTTTGTTAATAATTTAGGGTGGGATACTGTGTCAAACGCTTTTGAAAGGTCTAAGAAGAGGCATGAAACAAGTTTATTATTGTCTCTGGCATCAACAATATTTTTAACGAAAGATAGAAGAGTGATAGTGGTACTATGATGTGGGCAGAAACCATGTTGGGTTGGTGTCAGATGGTTTTCTTGGCTACGGAATTTGAGAAACTGGGAATTGATACATTTTTAAGGATTTTTGAGAGGGTAAGAGGATAGCTATGGATTGATAGTTGGATGGATCAGTGGAGTTTCCCCATTTATGGAGTGGCATGACATAGAAGGTTTTCGATATGTCTGGTAAAGTGGCTTCATGAATGGATCTATTGATGAGAATTGAGACCAGATAAGCAATAGATTTGGCTGCAAGGTTGAAAAAGAGAGGAGGAAGATTATCGGCAGAGGGGGAACAAGTCTTTAGTTTTTGGAGGAGGGATTTAATATATGAGGTGGCTATGGGGCTGAGAGAGAAGAGGCTAGGATCAGAGGGTATGGGAGGAAAGCTAGTATAAGTTAAGTGGTAGTTAGGGGTGGCAGTCTGCTGGGCTGATGAATTAGAGTAGGGATTAGGAGTTTGAGGGTTTCCAGGGTAGAGGATAGAGTTGATGGCTTTCCCGAAAGTTTTGGGATTATTATGTTGGCTAGTCTGGGCCTTGAACTAAAACTTTCTTTTATCATTGAGGATGTGTTTTTTTGTCAGGTTTCTAAGTTCATTGAAATGTTGATGTTCAGTGGGTGATTTTGATTTTAACCAAATTTTCCATGCAGAGTGTCTTTAGTGCATTAGAGTGTGTTTCTTTTGACAGCCAGGGGGCATGGTTAGATTTTATCTTGATTCTGCTTACGGGGGCTAGAGAGTTTAGACTTTGCAAGAAAATATTGTTGAATTGTAAAACAGCATAATTGAGAGGGAGATTATACAGAGAGGACTAATCTACAGATGAGAGTCTGTCATTAAAAGTTTTAGGGTCGAAGCTAGAGAGTTTCCAGCAATCTCTGTAAAGATGAGGCCTGCATATTTGAGGGGAGTGTCTTTCAATACAAATAGGGTGGTGGTCTCTTATAGTGTCAGAAAGTGTTCTGGGGTTGTGATAGAAGTGAGGTGTGTAATTAATATCCAGACAATGATTGTGCTGACTTTAAATAATTTATTTAAGCAGGTTGTTTTTGTAATGAGTTGGGTAAAGCCAAAGAGATTGATGCTTTCGTCTGGGGAGTTATCACTTAGTACTTTCCAGTTTATGTTTACATCCCCCAGTATTACTGTTTCATAGGACATGTTAAGTGATAACCATGATAGTATGTTTTCAAGAGTAGGGATGTTTTTTTTCCAGTAGGGATATATATTGAAGCAATTACAAGTTTTTTGTTGGTGTTTATATGGCAGTTAACTAGGAGTAGTTTGGCAGGAAGAAATTAGGTAGTTTTGTGGATAGGGGGTGATGTTAAGTTTCTCAGAGTAGATTAAGGCAACCCCACCTCCCTTTCTAGAGAGTCTATCTTGATGGCAGATACTGTATTCAGGGGGTAGGATGATATTATTTGGTATGTGGGGGTTTAGCCAGGTTTTGGATAAGCTTAAGATATGTGGAATATAGTGGGAAATGAAAGCATGTAGTTTTGTTTACAAAACTTTGGATGTTGATAGATGCTACAGAGAAGGTTTTAGTAGATAAGGAAGAGGGGATTGAGGAGGGAGGTACAGAAAAGATGGTGAAGGAAGAAGGAGTTTAAGGTTAGAGGTGGAGAGTGATATGGCGGGACCTGGGTTAGGGTGTATGTCACCGGCTAAGAGTAGAATATTAGCCAGTAGGTTGAGATTTGGATAGGAATATCTGTAAAAGAGATATTTTAGTTTGGTTTTCTGTGACAGAGGGGGGCTGGGTGTGAAGATTTTGGGTTTGAAGAGTTGGTAATAAGAGAAGTTGAATAAAGAAGGTGAAATGGAGTGTGAGGAGAAGGGTATAGTTGTGTGGTACTTGAGAGAGAGTAGGTGATGGTTTATGATATATAAGGAGGGTGTGGTAGGAAGTTGAGTAGGATAGGAGAAGTAGGTTTAGGGTAATCAGAAAGCTCAGATACAAGGTACGGAAAGAAAGGACAGGGTGGTCTGCCATGATGTGGAGAGGGGTGGGAGGGAAGGGGGAGGAGGCAGAGAGGTAGGGGTTATGTGAAGGAAGAATGGGAGAGTGAGTGGCTTGAGTGAGGCGGGGGTGTAATTGAAGGTGATGTAATACCAGGGGTTGGGAGTAGAAAGGGGCAGTTTTGGTAAGTGTATTTGGTGAATGGGATGTGGGGGAGGAGAGAGAGTAAGTTTTACTTTGAGGTGATTGTTTGTGGAGAGGGGGGAGAAGTATGGAGGTATAGAAATATAACTAAGGTGGCAGGGGTGGGTGGGAAATAAGGGTAGGGTAGGGGAGTGGAGTGACCCCAAGCAAAGCCAGGGCAAATGGAGTGGGGCTGAGCCAGCAAGGACTGAACCCTTAGTAAAAAAATGTTCAATGCAGTTAGAGCTAGCAGGTAAGATTTTCCACTAAATCTAATAGCTGAAAACCAGACCAGCTCGAACTAGTTTACAAGTACTATAGAAGAACTTCTGGAAGTTGAATATTTTAAATGTGCTGGGTGTGCTCTCAGGTATGAGACTAGGTTTTAGAGCCACTTTTGCCAATTGCACTACCATGAGTGGACTGTACTATTTGGATTTTATCTCAGTTTAGTAATACCAGGGGAAAACCAAGAGCATAAAAGCACATGATGAAAGGAAATTAGGTGACAGTGGTCACTGGGAGTGTGCTCACCATGAAACAGGTAAACTGTAAAGTTGTAGCTGGGTTTAAATGAGAAATTAACCTACACTTAGGCTTTATGATTTATAAGACAGAGGTCCTGTTTTAGGGGATGGAGATTCTGATAGTTGTTTCAGGCTGGTACCTTGTAGGGTAAGTCACAGGGAGCTTGTAGCAGGATCCAAAGTAAGAGTCTAGGAAAACTAGAAATGGTGGGAAAAGATGTGGTTGGGTGAGTTAGAGAGTTTACCAAGGAGCCAGACACTTTAAGTAAAAAATATACAAACAAATCAGTACAACTGTGTTATCTGCTTATACAAGCTAAAGACACATAAAGCAGTAATTGTGTATATCAGTACACTAGTAATTAGTATAAAGCATCGGTAGTGATATAAAGATGAGCAGTATAATATACAGAGTCCAACATCAGAAATGCATTTCAGACATAATATGCAGCAATTACTTACAGACTAATTAGTAAATTCTTATGAGATAGTAATTCAGGTACTAGCCAAGTGCATTCTAACAGTCTCAGTCACATGTAGTAAATGTCTATTAAATATAGCTATATGACTAATTTGAATAACAAAGAAAAATGAAGAAAAGGTTCCAAGTCACCAGTGAGATGAATCTTTGAATCTTTATTATAAATCCAACAACAGATGAGCGCTTTCGTCTCAAGATGAGACTTCTTCAGATATAATAAAGATTCAAAGATTCATCTCACTGGTGACTTGGAACCTTTTCTTCTTTTTTCTTGGTTGGTTCTTAACTTTATCGGTTTAATTTGAATAACAAGCCATGTGGCCTGAAATAGGCAACCAAACAACAGCCTATACTATGCAATATAGCTATACTACTGATTTCAATACAAGGCGGTGGTGGTGGTGCTGCGGTAGCATTGTCGCCTCACAGTAAGACGTTGTCCTGTTTGATTCTCAGCTAGAGCATCTTCTGTGTGGAGACATGCGTGAATGGGCATACCTTTGTTGAAGGCTGTGTGTCAGGGCTGGCAACTTGCACGTAAAAATCTACTGCCAATCATTAGCAGACCTGAGTTTCGCTGTGGCGAACCCTAAGCGGGAAAAGCCGAAAGAAACAACAAAAACAACAACAACTGATTTGAATTCAAGGCAATGAGGCCTGAATTAGGCTACCAAACAACAGCCTATACAAGTAAGCAAACTATGTATAAACACTAAACTAATGGGTAGATTGTAGTGTGCGGTGATACATTGCTGCATGGTCAAGCCGCTACATACATTTCAGGAGCTATCAATTCTTATGAAGTATATTTCTGCAGCACTAAATAGACCACGCCATCCAAGCATATGCTATTTGCAGGCAATATGAACAGCTCGCGTTATGGAGTGGCTGATATTGAAAATTATATTTCACATACACAAAACTATATCATTAAACTGACTACTGTGGAGATATTGCTTAAGGAGCTAAAAGGACCATATTAGTGATGAGAACACAGAATTAAAACACTAAAAACATGCAAAACATGAAACTAACAACTTATGTGGCTAGCACACATGCCAGGAAACACTAGGTGATCTTGACATCTTGGAGGATGATTGAAAATGGTGCCTGTGTTTCCGGCTATGTAAGTAAACATGTTTATTGGATGGGGAGGGAGGGGGAGAGGTCTAAGCCAGGAAATTCTGTCAGTTCTAGATTAACAATTTGTTAAAGCTGGCAAGGACTGAACCTTCACTAAAAAAAAAAAAAACAAGATAATGTAGAATGTGTGCATATATTGCAGGACCTGAAGCCTAGCAAATTCAGCTTCTGATTAGCATTTAAGTACCTACTTGTTGTACAGTGCACAATGCATGGACATCATCTATCTTCTGTAAATAGCTCATTATCAGAGCAATTGCCTTTCATGAGTCATGTTAAGGTACACAATGTATGCAATACTAAATCTATTACACATAAAAAGTAGGACAAATGGTTCTTCTGATCCTACCTCACCTATTTCTGTTTTATCTTTCTTACTGGAGGCATTTTGACTTGGCTAAATTTTTAGAAGCAAATATTGCTTTGTAGTTTTTATTTTTTCTATGTCTTTAGAGAGAGAGAAAGAAAGAGAGAGAATTGTGTGCCTAATTCCTTTTACCAACTTCAGGGATCATATTATTATTATTCCATATAAACACATGCATGAACCAGATCCAGCATAATTAATGTCCTTTCTGCTGATGAAAGGTAGTAAGTCTTGCATGGACCAGCATAAGAAACTTTACACTTTTTTCATTAAAACGATTTTGTGATAGGCCTGCAAGCTCTTTTTAAACAATGTTCTAGAGGAAAGTTATTACACCACTTAGGTTGAGCTATACGAAGTTCTCAAAATCAGTTCCTTGTGTAAGTAATTAAAACATGTTAATAATAGGCAATATAGGAGTTTTTGAAGTGGAAGTCTTTCTTAATGAAGTCATGCATTTTTGTTCCATGAAATGTACTTTGAAGTGCATTTATGACTTCAGGAATCAAGGTTGCTATGCCATTTAATATATTGCCACCAGCCATAATTTCTTGCAGCCCATGAATTCTAGGTAATTTCTACAGGTATCACTTCCATAGTCTTCTAGTTTGTCCAATAAACAATTATTTTGTTTTAAAAGAATGTTTAGAACCTTTGTTTAGCCCTATATCAATAAAGTTTAACTAAATTTCTATTGTTTTAATATTTTTATACTTTTTTCTTCTTGATTAAATAAAGTTTTTAAAAGACGTTACAAAATGCCTAGTTTATGATTCTCCACCCTATTTAGAAGAGTTTGCATGCTGGGTGTAAGGTCTTCTATGTCTTGCTGGGTGAACAGTCAGTGGCACGTGACTTCATTGCTCAAAGTGTGCAAAACATTTTTCAGTTTCATGAAAAAAAATGAATGTCCAAAACCTTCTCACGGAAAAAAAAATATACTGACTAAGTATTTTATATAAATATTATAGAAATTGCATTGAAGTTATAGGAAATGTTCTTTTCTAAAAAAAATACGATATTAGTGATGAGGAGTAGTTCCTGCGGCAAAGGTGGCCATCTTAAACTGAATGACATGACTCTCTTTTCCTAAATGACTCAAGAGATAAAATTGTTTAATTGATTATGTGACTGCTAATTTATATCTATAGTTTAAGAAAGAGAGCATGCTGAATGGAAATCTCTTTAGTAATACCATTACTTGAAAGGTCAACTAGAAATAAGTTTCTTAGATTGTTCTTCAAAAGGTTAAAACTTTACCAAATAAAGTCTTTGCAGAACAGTCTTTGAGAATTCAAATGGAGCTATTTCATTATTTCTAAAGGAATATTTTTCCACAAATGTAAGTAATATTCTGCAATGTTGCAAAACAGATTTATCTTTCAATTGCTCATGACAGGAAATAATATGAGAGTGGGAACTTTTGTATTCACATCAGCAAATTAATTTAAAAAATGTGGGATAATAATTTGGCAGGGTAGTCATTTCTAGATACAAGCACACATATTTATTTCTTGTGACAAAGAAAGGAAGAAGTGCAACCATAGACATGAGCTGTTTAGTTTAATATTTAGGACTAGGTTATGTGTGGAAGCCAGCCTTAAAAACAAGTAAACAACTGTAGACTTCAAGACTAGTATAATGGGACAGATGGCTGCCTGAAACAAAAGCCTGTGATATATTTTACAGCTGGGGCAGGGGAGGAGAAAGAGTGGTTTTCACTAGATATATTCACTATTGATTAGATCACCTGGAATGAAATTGTAGGAGTATTCAATGTCACTTTTATCTGCTACTATATGCGGGAAGGGAGGAGGGTGAGGGGGTTTACCTCCCTCTCTCCAAGGAATATGATGGTAAAGTTAGAGGGTACCTTAATTTTCAAATATGAGGAAAGTGATATTCTGATGAGCAGGGAGTGGGCTGGTAGTTTAAAATCAGTGGTAGTAAATGGTGGATTAATGAACTGCTTTTGTGTCACCTAAATAAGCAGCTGTGATTGATTCTTTTTCACAAGTTCATTGTTTTTAACTAAGGTAGTTTGCCTGTAAGCCATTATAGAAATGGCCAACAATGTTACAGTGCAAAAAAAGAAGATTGATCTAATGTTTAAAAATATGATTTCTGAGTTATGGATATATTTCTTTTCAGCTTGGTTTATTGCAGAGGAATTTTTTGGATTGTGATGGAAGTTATGAAAAGCAGATTAAATGTATACAGAACCATGCAACCACAGTGTACTGTTCTTCTTCTTTTTCTTCTTATCATTATTATTTATTTATTGTGCATGTGTGCGCATGCGTGTGTGTGCGTGTGTGTGTGTGTGTGTGTGTGTGTGTGTGTGTGTGTGTGTGTGTGTGTGTGTGTGTGTGTGTGTGTGTGTGTGTGTGTGTGTTTGTGAGTGTGTGTGTGTGTGTGCGTGTGTGTGTGTGTGTGTGTGTGTGTGTGTGTGTGTGTGTGTGTGTGTGTGTGTGTGTGTGTGTGTGTGTGTGTGTGTGTGTGTGTGTGTGTGTGTGTGTGTATACGTGTGTGTGCATGTGCGAGTGTGTGTGGGTGTGTGTGCGTGTGTGTGTGTGTGTGTGTGTGTGTGTGTGTGTGTGTGTGTGTGTGTGTGTATGCACCCGTGTGAATGTAAGAAAGTTCTCAGGAATGCATTATCCCAACATCTGTTACCTCATATATTTCATTAAAATGGAAATAAATGTTCAACTGCTTTATGGCAAGTGGTATTACCAAAAGCATCAAATTTATTGACTAACAAAAAAAAAAATCATTGACTAAGTATACATTATATTCAGTCATGAAACAAAGACTTATGAAGAACACACCTCAAGATTCAAGTGACTTTGCTATAATGCTAAAAGCAGTAGCTGAAGAAAAACAAACTCTAATTTCATAGAAGATTAGAAAATGATCCTAAATAATTAGGAAAGCAATGTCTTAATCGACCATAGCTGCTTTGTAAATGGCAATTTTTGCTACTACTACATAGTCGGAATCACTTCCATCTTCTCCCAACATGAAAAAAATAGTTAACCATAGCATGCATTTCATTTCACCATTTAATACTTTCAACTCATGAAATTCTACACAGATTAAAAGAAAAGTATTTGTTTAAGCCTTCCTTTAATATTTCAAAATCCATTAGATTAAAGTGTTTTTATGGGTTCCGGAGAAAGAAATTTATTTTATGAATTATGAAATTTTCCGGATAAGATAAATCAGGGATACAAATCACTGCCTTACAGGATAAACCTCCCTCCAAAAGTAATGCTGAAATCCTTATATCCAAACTCCAAATTAATGCCTACAAATCCATCTATATAATCTGCATATACCTGACCCCAGGCAACAACAGTAGTACCTTAGAAGAAGTCCTTAGCTGGCTGGCCATACACTTTCCACAAGAAACAATAGTCCTTGGAGATGTCAATATAGACTGGAATACCTGCTCTTCAGCTAACCCTTCCACCCTCTTAAATCTTCACGGTTTCACACAAACTATTCTCATCCCTACCAGAACAAATAAACCTAGCAACAAAGAAAGCATTTTAGACTGGATTCTGATAAATAGCCACCACCAAACATATACAGTAGGTACACTGCCTGATGATATAAGTGACCATGCCCTTACTTACCTAATTAGACATAAAACTGATACCCCTAATTTAACAAAATACAAAATGGTTAGAACAAACAAAACTTTTAACCCTGATAGATTTGAAGCAGAACTTAGGTCCTGCAGTTGGTCTCCTCTTAAACACCTCCCACTGGATGATGCCGTGACATATTTTAACTCTAAATTCTTATCTATTCTTGATGCACATGCTCCCACAAGGTCCATCAGACTTTCCTCAAGAGCCGCCCCTTGGCTAACAAAGGACACAAGGCAAAAGATTATTTTGAAAAATAAACTCTGGTCCAAATACCACAGTACTAAAGATCCCACTGACCAACTCCACTTTAGACAAATAAGAAACATTACAAAAAAGCAGTAATTCTGGATAAAATAAACTACTACTGCCATTTGCAACAGGCTAACCTGCATAACCCACAAAAGTTCTGGGCAGGAATAAATAATCTCATGAAGCCTGGCCAATCGGACACTCCAAGCCCAGCAGGCACTTCCCAAGATAACCCCTAACAGACTGCCAATGCCTTTAACACCTTCTTTACTGGAACTGTCCAGTCTCTTTCCAATCAACTCTCCCCTGATATCTCCTGTCTTTCTTCCTCCTCTAACACTTCCATTCCCACATTTCAACTGGATAATAATACCCTTAGCTCTGCTATATTTATTGACCTATCCAAATCCTTTCATATGGTCAATCACGAAATATTGTTACATTTACTTAAATCATTTTCACTTGACACAAGCTCAATTAAATGGTTCCACTCTTACCTGCACAACAGAAAACAGACAGTGAGGTGGCAAAATAACTTATCCAGCCACCTCCCCATCACTCTAGGAGTCCCCCAGGGCTCAATTCTTGGCCTTCTCCTCTTTTCAATTTTCATTAATGATCTTCATACTCATATTTCTCCTGCCACCTGTATACAATATGCAGATGGTTCTACTTTAATCTGTACTGCCTCATCCCCCTCTGTACTGCACTCTCTCACCCAAAAGACTTTTGAAACCGTAGAAATTTGGTTCCTCAAACAATGCTTAACTTTGAACCCCCCCAAAAAACAAATTATTACTCTCCTCACCAACCCGAAAATCCTCTCCACTGAATTTCTGTGTCACATCAAATAATGGCATGAACATATCACCCGATCCAACTACCAAACTCCTCGGAGTTGAAATAGACAACAATCTGACCTTTGACACACACATCAGCAAAACTATAAAATTAGCTAACAGAAAACTAGGCTCTCTCTATAGAATTAAACCATTCCTTACTCCACTTGCCAGAACTTCCATTGCTCAGACCCATCTTATCTCCACTCTCCTGTATGCCTCTCCCATCTACACTTCAGTGTCCAAAGCTAACCTCAGCAAACTGTCTGCTGCCTACAACAATATTGCCAGATTTGCCACTAATTCTACTTCTAGAACTCATCACGGCCAAAACTTAAGGCAACTACAATGGCTCGAACTACACAACCAAATTCTATTTCACCATATCTCCTTAGCCCACAAAATCCTTTACAAACCCACAAACACTCCCATTCTCACTTCACTTATCACTCCTTACTGCAATCTTAAAAGCCTTCATCATTTGACAAACTACTTATATCGACTAGTAAACTCAATAACTCAGCTGGAAAATCCTTGTTCTCCAACACAGTAGGAAAAACATGGAACACACTTCCTCACAATCTCACAGCAATCTCCTCTGTTCCCTGCTTCAAATCCAACTCAAAACACACCTCAAAACCCACTGGCTCTGCTCCTGTAGCAACCCTGACTAGTCTACCTTTGATATCTAGGTACTCTAAACTTTTCTGCTGTAAATAACTAGCTTTCTTTGTGTATCTAGGCACTCGCAATTTTTTTTTCTTTTTTTAGCTTTAAGACACTCTTAACAAAATACACTCTCTATTTCTCAACTTCTGCTTTTTACTTAATATCTAATGATTTTTGACATATATATTATAATCATGCTTAATGTTTTACCTGTTATTACAAATGCTTACATGTGGAGCTTTTCTCCCCGGGCCTCTGCTGAAAATGGACATATATCCAGTTGGACTAGCCTGGTCAACAAACATAAAATAAAAAATAAAACAAAAATAAAATAAATAATAAAAGATAACATTTCTTAGGAATAATCTTTAGCCCCTTAACTTCCAAGCAAGCCTGGATTTTTCACTTTTTAATTTCTCTAAATCTTTTGGGTTTCTAATACCATGATGGGAATGGACCCCATTTCAAAGTCAAAGTACGATTAAACTTCATAAAATTAGTGTTGTTTCAGTCTTTGATCTCAGCCAGAAGTGCTGTTCTCAGCATCCGCAATGTGCCCAGTAATTACTTCTTCTGCAATTTGTATGAAGTTACATGCATTAGTAACATATCTAAATATGATTGTACATTCTTTTTTTATAAAACCCATTGCTCCTACTACTGTTGGAAATGTCTGGGTATCCTTCCACATTGCTCTCATTTCTGCCTGCAAATCCTGATATTTTATGCCTTTTTGACTCTCTGTATGCAAGACACTGTAGTCACCGGGTGCAGTGATTTCAATGATCAGTGCTACTTTTGTCTTTTCATGGACCACTATATCTGGTTTTCTCACATCTGTATTTTGAACTGTTGAAAATGGATGATCTCATCTGATGAAGACTTCATAATTTTCTATGACGCTTTGTGGTTCATGTTACCAGTGTTTTCAGCTACTTCAGTATTGTAATATTTGTACAATCCCCAGTGCAACAGTCCTGCCACATTATTATGCCTTTCAATATACAGTCATTCTGCCATTAGTATGTCACAACCAGCAACAAGGTGTGCAACTGTTTCCAGTTCTGTTTTACAAAACCTACATTTGTCTCTTTATCCCACATGTTCAATGGAATTTGCAAACGAACATGTATGTAGTCCACTATCTTAGGCCGCCAATATTAACCTTTCATCTTTTGGTTTGAATTTGTCTCTCCTTATCCACTCCTGTATTCAATCCTGATCAACATGAGGTTCTTCCAGTAGTTTTCTATACTTGCAAATATATTTATGCATTTTTCACATTTCTTGCCTTCTCATCTGTTTCTTTACCTTATGTTCTTTCTTTTTTTTTGGCACATTCAGTTGTTGCATGCTTTTTATCTACTTCTGGTTTGGTTTCCATTCCTCCTTGACACTGATATGCTTCTGCTAGACTAAGCAGAGAAGTCATCTTACATTTGTTCTCCTCAGGTTTCAGAACTTTCATTATGTTTGGGTCTTGTGAGGCCAGCAGACATGTATGCAGTCTCATGATTACAGATCTATACATGTAATCAATTTCAAGGAGGTTCATACTTCCTTAAAGAATGGGGAATATCTAATATTAGCATACACTAATTTTTATAAATCATTTGATGAGCATGAAGCATCCTTCTTGTTTTCCTGTCTAATCTATCTAACACCTTTTGAGGCCAGTCAATCACTCCAAAACTGTAAGTTAGGACAGGAAGAGCAAATTGGTTTTTAGCTTGAACATTTTTCCTAGATTTCAACACTGTTTTCAGGATTAATTTAAATATTCTAAAATATTCCTTACTGAGTTTTATTCACATTTGTTCATGTTTTATTGTTGATCCTTCATCTATTCCCAAATATTTATGCACTCCTCTTACTCAAGTTCTTTTATATCACATTCTTGTCCCAAACTGATGTTTTCCTGGTGCTGCAGTTTCCTGTTTTAAAGGTTGCTTTTGCACATTTATCAAGACCAAATGGCATTCTTATATCATCTGAAAAGGATCTGACAACTTGCAGTTTTGCTTTCAGTTCATCATATGATGAACTATACAGTTTCAAATTATCAACAAAGGGAAGATGAGACGTCTTTACACTTTTTTGCTTTCTGGGATCCAATTTATAGCCATGACCTAATCTGTTATTAAGACAGCTTAATGGGTTAAGGGCAAGACAGAATAGCAGCGGTGACAGAGAGTCACCCTGGAATTTCCCCCTTTGGATTTTTATCCCTGATATTAATTCACTTTTAATTGTCATTCTGAATGAGGTTGGCATTGAATGTGTTAGAACCTTTATGTTCAGGAACATTCACTTATTTCCAAACAAAGTGACTTTGATATGTATGCTACTTGAACTAGAGAATAATGTGTTTATATTCGAATATGCTTTTTAGTGACAGTGTATTGGAGTGGCAAAGGGCACAGTATGTGCCAATTCATATGCACATTTGGTCTTAGCTCAATGGGAATTTGAATTTGTTTATTCATATAATCCATTTGTGGACAACATCAGCTACTACAGACATTTCGTGGATGATATCTTTTTGGTATGGAAAGGTATATCTGGTACTCTTTCATCCTTTATTGATTATTTACATACCACAACTACCTTTCTAAGATTTATTCATCACTTCTCAAGTGAATCAATTGATGTTTTAGATGTTACTGTATCCAAGGACATATGTGGTAAGATAGAGACTAAGATTTTTAGGAAGTCTTACAAAAAGATCAACATTTTGCATAAAACCAGCATACACCCCAGACACTTGGAATGTGCTGAAGGGTCATATGTTCAAGGCATCAAGGCTTCACAATAATGACAACAGTGCAGATGAAGCACTGACAGAGATTTCTGAATAATTCTTGGCAAGAGGCTACTTTTGTAAGGATGTAGATGAAGCAGTATCTGA
Source organism: Protopterus annectens (assembly GCF_019279795.1). NCBI lineage: Eukaryota > Metazoa > Chordata > Ceratodontiformes > Protopteridae > Protopterus > Protopterus annectens. The sequence goes on from NC_056739.1 coordinate 1,834,749,273, forward strand.
AGTATGTTCCCTAAGGAAAACTACTGCAAAACCTATTTTAAGGAATACAATGAAGTAGCACTTAATAGGTCAGACAGATAAACTGTCACCCCTCGAGTTGTACTTACATACTCAAGCAATGTAGGTGTTATTTGTGAGATTATAAAATAGAACTGGTCTGTTCTGATGACAGATGAAACTGTCAGAAAGGCACTAGGCCCCACACTGAGTTTTTCGTTTTGCAACAATAAATCTTTAAAAAGAGAAATGTGCTATAAATATACCAAATGCAACAGCTTTCATTTGTCGGGTCATACTGGTAATTTTCCATGTCGATCTTGTCAAGGTGCAAACAAATTTTGACTACATGCTGTATTGGACATCCCTCTTTGTGCTATAAAATCCAGTTTGACTTTTATGCTGACTGCAGAAGTTTGAATGTGATTTATTATGCAAATTGTAAAGCGTGCATAAGTTTGTATGTGGGAAAAACAAACCAGATGCTGAAAGACAGAATACTTGAACATACTGGGGACAATCACAATAAAGAACTTGCAAATACTTTAGCTAAACATGTATTTGATTCTGGCTCTGCTCATTGTTTTACATTCACTGTTTTAGATTGCATTGAACGTACCATTAGAAGAGGGGTTATCAGAAATATTACTGAACCAGGGGGCGTGGCCAAGGATGAACACAGGATAGCAGCAGATTTCTTCAGCTCCACCAATTTCATTACACTGACAGGAATTAATTACTTAAAAAATTAATTTTTGAAGTAATTTTCTTTCTAAATATGTTTGTTTTATATAGTTCTTGAACTATATCTAAAAAAGAAAGGAAATTTTAACAATATTCCTGTCAGAAATCACATTGGAAATTTTCCTGTCAGTTTATCAGTCTGAAATGAGTTCCAGTAAGACAAATTCTCAAGACTCCAGCATCAAGAAAGAACTTCAGTCTCTGATAACTATAATCCAGCAACTTACTGCTAAGATGGATAAAATGGATACTAAAATTGATACCTTCATAGAAAAAACTACAAAACAAATAGACCTGTTACATATAGACCTGCAACAACAGAAGATCCAGATGACAGGCATAGAAGAAGCTGTGAATGACATGGAAAATAGAATCCAAGAAGAGGAAATCAACATTGAGTTTCTGCTGAAACAAAATACACATTTACAAACAAAGCTGGATGACTTGGAAAATAGATCTAGGCGCAATAACATTAGGATTTTTGGACTGCCAGAAAATATTGAAAGTAACAATATTACTTCTTTTTTTACCAACATGGCTCCCTAAAACTTTAGACTTATCAGAAGCATTCTCTTTTGGTATCGAAAGAGCACATAGATCTATAGCTAATACTAACTCTAACAAAAACTATCCTAGATCAGTTATAGTTAGATTTCTATCATCTTTTGATAAAGAGGTGGTTCTTAAATCTGCTTGGGCTAAAGCTCCTGTTAAGATTAATGAGACAACTGTGCGTTTTGACAATGACTATTCTTCCTTGGTAATAGCTAAAAGAAAAGTTTTTCTGCCACTAATAAGGGAGCTTAAAAAAGCACAGTTTAAAACATACCTTCTGTTTCCTGCCAAGCTAAAAATCTTTCTTCCTGATGGTCCTAAAATTTTTGATGACTTAGACTCTGCTTTACTGTTTATCAAAAAAAATAAGATTTTGGATAAAATAGAGGAAATGGAATGGGCTAGTCCTTCATTAAAGAGACTGGCAACTGAAACTTCGTGGAAGACTTCAGAGAAGAAGAAGAGACTAAAGAACAAATGATTTGTTCTATGTTTTTTTTTTTTCTCTCATCATTTTACTTCATTATTAATCTTTTTAAATATAGTTCTTGCATTTCTAGAAAGCCACAAATGTTCTGAAAAAGATTTAATCAAAGTAATCCTCTGTGTGCAAAGAAATATTTTGTTTCATAACCAGTCAAAATATCTGAGGAACTAATAACAAGGTATTATTCAATTTGTTTCTCTTTCTCAAGAAGAGAAGTAAGGTCAGTAATTTGATACATTTTTTTCTTTTTTTTCTCCTTTTCTTCTTTTCTTTGTTTAAACAATGACATTCTATTTAGATTATGTAGTGGGTAAAGGGTGGGGGAGGGCAGGGAGAGAAGAGTAATGAAAATATGATAAATGGAATAATAACATATTTATTCCTTGTAAAAAGTTTATATGTTCTTCAAATGCTATTCCTAATTATACTTTCTTGATTATACTGCTTATGCTTGTTTGTAAATAATCTGTCATGCTTTAACTAATAATAATTAGAACTAAATAATAGTAAATAATATGTTTTATTTTTAACTCTATTAATATAAACAGTAAGTAATATTCCATTGTATATACTTCTTATAGCTTTCTCTTACATTTTTTTATTTCTGCTTTACACTCTTTTATTTTCTACTCTCTTTTCTTTTCTTTATTCTTTCTCTTTATTTTTTTTCTCATATTAATATATAGACATGCTTTTGATCATATAGACACAGTAAATAATAACATTTGCATAAAAATTGAGTTGGGACAAAAATATTGAGTTTTATTACTTATTAATAACTTTGGGCTTAATTTCACTTACATCGAGGCTGTAATAACCTGTAAAATACATCGCAAAGGTTTTGTCATGTTTAGATGCATTTACACTGCTAAATGAATGTTTGTCACTAGTTTTTAACAAGTTTCCCGCCAAAATGTTAAGGGAGACAATCTGGAATGTGGGCTACCTCATGAACAGTGTCCTCAAGCTGTTTCAAAAGCTTCAACTCTCAGAATTCTCACACAGAAGCTGAAAGCAGTCAATCTGACCTTTGACCCAGATATCACACTGACACATCACAGATTCAGGAAGAACACTCTACCAGGAAGTAGAACTGATGCAAATGCGACTATGTGAAGGAAAATGAACTCTTTGACATTTAAATGTGAGTTATTTTATATAATTACTTAAATATCTATGTTATAATTCATAAAATATGTCAGTTATAATGATTTTAAATGATGCAGTTTCTTGTAGTAAGTAAATGTCTTATTTTAGAAGGCATAGAAAATGAAACATTTATTCAAGTGTTTTTGAAAATCTACTTTACTGCAGCATACTAATCTGTGTTGAAAACTTATGTTCCAAACATATACATTACTATAACTCATTTAATTCATTTGATTGACAAGCATAAATAACTTTATAACTCTATTCTGGAAGAAACTGTCATGTGATATATTTTAAAGCAGTAGTATAGACATACAAAATACAGATGTTTTTTTTACAATAATACAAGTGTTTCTGAGAATTTGCATAACTATGCAGTATGATTTATAACAATTTCTATAAATATAATATTTTATTCTATTGACAATAATGAGTATGAGTAAAATGCTCATATACAAGCAATTCAAGGGTTTTTTTTTTTGGAAGCTATTGACTGCATTTACATGACAGAAAATAGATGCATCTTAATATATGTAATGTCTGAACCATATTAGTCAAAGTTTTTGATTTAAATGAATGCTAGAACTTTTAGAACTTATTTTTACATACTTTGAATAAATTAATATGTAAATATGCCTTCCTTTTTTTTTTTTTTTTTTTTCTTCTCTCTTTCTTTCACTCTCTCTCCCTCTTTCACGTCTTTTATTTCTCTCTCTCCTCTTGGTTCCTAATATCAAGTATATTTGAATGCTATTTGAATACAAGTGTATTATATTACATAGATGTATATAGTAGTATGAATAGTTTTTTAAAAAAAGTTTATTTTAGTTTATATGATGCTGTTTTATCAAATGTATAGTCTTGTCTTGCTAGATAATTGAATTGAAAGCTGTTAATTTAAGTTAAATATAACCAGTATTAAATTGATAAGGTGGTAGCTGAGGTACTGCTGCTTAGGGTAGGGGGTTAACTTGAGTGGTAAATACTACTCTAAGTTGGAGTTTTTAACTCCAGGCTGGATGCAAGGTTTAATCCTTACATTATTTTCACTTGTTCATTGTTATATGTATATAGTTTTGACATCCACAATATATTTTGTACACTCATTGTCACTACAAACAAAATTGAATCCTATACAAAATCCCATAAGAGATTCAATAAATACAGCTATATTTAAAGGTACACCTAAAGGAGGAGATGTAACATTACTTATGTTGTTATTTGTTATCTTGATCATAAGATTCTTAAGTTTTAAAAATGCCAAATTACATCTTTAAAAGGAATTTCTTTAAACATTAATGGATTGAATAATCCGTGTAAAAGGGCAAGCCTAATAAGATACATTAATTTACATAAGGCCAACTTAGTCTTCCTGCAAGAAACCCATCTCTTGAAAAAAGATATTGATAAACTAGCCACAAACAAATATACAGTATTGGTTAGTTCAGAGCACACTCAGAAAAAGAGGAGTGGCTATTTTATGGAATAAAAGTATGCCCATTCCTCAAACCATTAAGTCTTATCAGGATGACAAAGGAATGTTTTGTATGGTTACAATACAAATTAATGGGAAGACTTACACTTTAATTAATGTATATTGGATACCTGGAATTGGTATTAATACAGTGAAGCATCATCTTGATAAGATCATATCATTCTCTATAGGAGATATTATTTTAGCTGGTGACTTTAATTGTATACTACATGAAAGTGATACTACCACTATAGGAAAAAGAAGAATTACATCTAATGCAAAACATTTAAATGATTTTGCTAATTCTTATCATTTGAATGATATTAATAATCAGATAGATTCAAAATCATTACCATACACCTTTTTTCTAACAGATACAAAACTTATTCAAAAATAGATAGGGTCTTCATTTCTAACCAGATGGTAACAGATTTAATTAATTCCAAAATCATTTCATGTCCTATATCTGATCATAATTCAATTGTTTTTGAATTCATGATAAAAAATACTCATAATGTTCAGATCAAAAGGATACCAGCATACTTAACTCAACTAAAAGACTATAAAGAATATAAACTTTCAGAAGTACAACATTTCTAGACATAAATAATACTCCTGAAGTCTCCATTGTCTATGTTTGGGATGCCTTAAAATCATATCTATATGGACAAAGTATAAGATGGTATAATAATAAAAGGAAATCTTGGGATAAGGACTTGTTAGCTATTCAAAGTAAATTAGACTCTTATAAACATAATAATAAAGAAAGTATTATGGATAAGAAAGTCATTGAAGAAATAAACAAACTACATGAGAAATACAAAGAAATTTTAACTCATAAAGTTAAAATAACTCTAGAGAAATACAAGTTTTTGTCTTACTCAATAAGCCCCAAATACTTACATAGACTTAAAAATAAAACAAAAAGGTTGAATAAACAAAACCATATCAAAGAAATCTTTTCTCTAAGGAAAAAGAAGAATGTTTCTAGTCTACCAGAAATACTAGATGAATTTAGAAATCACTTTCACAATATTAACAATAATAACATTAACATGGAACCTAAAGATAAAATAAAGGAGTTTATAACCACAAACATGAATAAAAAGCTTAATAAACAACAGATTAAACTATTGGACAAAAGTATTTCATATACAGGGGTTATTACACAAATAAATAAGCTTAAATCAAACAAAGCTTATTTATTTATATAAAATCATTTCTAAAAGTACATATTCATTAATACATAAGGTTTTTATTTTGGCCCAAAATGAGTTAATAACCCCCCCCCCATCTTGGCAATATACATTTATTTCGCCAATTTTAAAACCTAATAAAGATCCAACTAGATGTACTTCATATCAGCCCATCTCATTACTTAATGTTGATTATAAAATGTTTATGAGTATTTTTGCTGATAGATTGAAGACAATCATTCCCGGAATTATAGATATAGATCAGACAGGCTTCATTGTAAATAGAAATACTTTTGATAATATAAGAAGAACTTTAACATTAATTGATTTTGCAAATAGGAAAAAGAAAGATTTAACACTTATTAGTCTTGATATAAGTTCAGCATTTGATTCAGTAAGTTGGGACTATCTGTTTACCTTACTGAAGTGCACAAACTTCTCAGATGCATTTGTAAATCTAATTGAGCATTTATACAAAGGAGCGTTGGCTTATATTAAGGTAGGAACATATGTGTCACAAAAAATACCCATTCTTAAAGGTACAAAACAAGGATGTCCACTTTCTCCACTATTATTCACTTTAGTAATGGAGCCTTGGGCTAATTTGATCAGAAACAGTACTGACATAGAGGGTTTTGAAATAGATGAAAATACAACATCCAAAATTCAACTTTTTGCAGATGATGTTCTAATTACATCAGGAGGATCTAATTCTTCTATGCAGTCTCTATTTGATAAAATGATGAATTTTAAAAGTATTTCTGGTTTAATATTCAATGAAGAAAAAACTAAAATACTACCTATATATACACAAAAAAAATTCTCATTAGTGATTTTACTAAATATGTACACAATTCAGGTCAGATAACTTATTTAGGTATAATACTATCTAAAGATATTAAATCTATTATATATAATAATTATAATACCTGTTTTCTTAATATACAAAATCTTTTTAATACCTGGAATAATATGTTTTTTACTATGGAGGAGAGACTTACAATTATTAAAATGATAATATTCCCCAAGATTTTATACTTAATACAATCAATAATACTTCCACCTACAAAATAATTATCAAGAAACTGAATACACTAATGTTAAATTTCCTATGGGCACCTAATAGACCTAGGATTGCATTAAAGAAACATACTAATAGCTGGTCTCAAGGGGATATTTCTTTTCCAGACTTTAATTTATATACTATCTCTTCTATTGTAAAAGTCATTACTTTATTAATAGATCAGCCATATGTCACAAAATGGAAAGATTATTGGGAGCTAATTAGTATCCACTTCATGAAAATCTCCTTAACACATAAAAATATGATTGTAAATAACTCCATGTTATGGTTACTAAAGGAATTTTGTACTTCACCTATTACACCTAAACATATGGTTTGTTACCCATTAAATATTATTATTAGCTATCATAACTTTATATTCATGCACCCTAAGTATAGGGAATGGAATTTTATTATATTCCCTATAATGTATACTCAGGGTATGCTTTTGTCATCTACTTCTGAAGGAACTCATTTAGCTATAGATAATGATCTAAAGTACTGGTATCAGTTGATATCTGATAATAAAGTTAAAAATCTAGATTTCTTAAAACAAGAATTTGATCTAAGAGGAACTTGCTGGTTAGAGGTTCAGACCTTTAGACAACATCTCATTGATAGAATAGATCTAATGTCTATAACAGTTAAAGAATCTATTCCAACACTGATTGATTACTTGATATTAAATTTACAACATAAAGTTTCTGATAAAGGTAAACTTTCATACATACATAAAATTATCAGGCAAGAAACTTTTTACAGTGTAGATACATACTGGAATTATTTCACTTCTATTAATGGGGACCCACCAAATCAACAAGATAAACAATATATATTGGAATCTGCCTATAGAACTACGTCTTCCATTGTCTGGAGACTTTATACATGGAAATTTTTACATAGATCTTTTTATACACCTTTGATGATGAATAAAATAAATAATAAAGATAATCTATGTAAGAGATGTAATGTAGAAATTAATGCTGACTGGGCTCATATGTTTTATGACTGTATAAAATTGAAAGAATACTGGAAGTCAGTCAATGAATTTTTACATGCTCTTTTTACAGATAATTTCACTATTTCTAAATCTCTTATATTATTCAACACACCTGTACTTCAAAGTGTTAAAAATGTTAAGCTTCCCTTGTTATGGTCTATTCTAGCAGTGGCTAGGAAAATAATAACCAGAAATTGGATTTCAGATACACCTCCTTCATTCAATGAATTTAAAAATGTTATGAATATAGTGTGCCATATGGAAATAAACACAATTAGGTCAAGAACAACTAGAAAAACATCTTATTATATTGTATGGGATAATTTATAAAATGTGTTAAAAAAATCCTAATTTCAATAGCATGGTATTTTAGTTTAATTAATTGATCTGATTGTAGTGGATGTCTTTGTAAATACTTTAGTTGTTTTGTTGAATGTTATAATCATATCTATTTTTAATTACTTGTATAAAATTGTTATGATATTTCTCTTGTATGTTAAAACAATAAACCTGTTTTGAAAAAAAAAAGAAATATTACTGAACCTGCTTTAGTTAGATGGATAATTTTATTAAAAGCAGATTCACCCCCTAGTTTGAATAAAAATGTTTCTATTAAACCAGTTTTACAAGCACATAGTTTAAGGCCCTGATTTTACAATTTCGATTATTATTTCTGATTGTTTTTTCTGATTGGTTAACTTGTACTTTTGAAAGTGCAGCAGTTTTTAATGGAATATTATGGTCTGAAGAAATTGCCTCCAGCCATGAAAGGCTTACCTTTTAATTGTTTGTTTTTTATTGTTTTTCTATTAAAGTTTTATATGTGTCAGCCATGGTGGTTGAGTAGTTTTTACCTGTTGAAGTCTTTACACTTTGTTGCTTTCTGGAAGATGAATTATAGATATGACCTTCTCTGTTAAGCAGACAGCTTAATGGGTTAAGGGCAAGGCAAAAGAGTAGTGGTTATTAGCCAGGCTGGTGTCTGTTTGGGATGCACATATAAATAGTTCTTACTCATGGCTAAATCTTCATGCAAAGATGTTATTTATTTTAGCCAGTAGTTAGGTACTGCATCTGGGCCTGGGGTTTTCCAATTAGAGGCTTTTCTTAACTTGTACAGTAAGGCTTCTTAAGTGGTGACTTATACATAGACTGTTTTTAAAAACTGAAAATATTTGTATGCACCATGTGCAGGGAAAATTACTGCAATTATTTTAATATGTCAAAAGAATTAATGTTTGCTTTTGTAGAATACGTTTCTGTATAACTAATAATGCTTATCAAACTGTGAGGCCAATCTACTAGTCACATGTTTCAGGTGATGCTGAAGCAACTCTGAGAACATTGTGTAATTAGAATGTTAACCAATCCCTTTTATTTATATGTCGGATCAAATTCATCATTCAATGCACATTGTCCAGTGCTAATTATCCTTGAATCTGGAACCTTAGACAAACATGGCCATTCTGACAGTCATTATTATTTTGTTTGTTTGGGAGATTCCTTTCAACAGGTTCTGTGCAGCACAGTGTGCATTTTATATATATTCAGTATGTATACATATATATATATATATATATATATATATATATATATATATATATATATAAACGTTGTTGTTCTTTCAGCTTTTCCCGGTTAGGGGTCACCACGGCAGAACTCCTGTCCGCTAATGATTGGCAGTAGATTTTCATGGTGCCGAGGAGCCAGCTCGATGCCCAACCTTCAATGAAGTCCCGCCCATTCATGCATGTCTTTTGAACATATATCTATATCTATATCTATCTATATATATTTATATATATATATATATATATATATATATATATATATATATATATATATATATATAAAACCCACTTCTTGACCCAGAAAGAAATAAAAGTTGAATGGGTGCATATTTTGAACACTTTGGTTCTTTTAATATCAGAATTTTTTCATAAAATAAATATACAATGCTTACATTTGCCTTTAAATAAGAGAACAGTGTTGTGGAAAAAAAAAACACCAAAAAGGAGGTTTAATTTACAGTAACCAGTTAAAAGACAGTAGTATAGATACAGGTAGTTACATCATGTGTGGTGGGTGGTGGGGATTACTGATACCACCGCAATGCACATTTTAAATTGAGAGTTTTGTTAAGTCCTGGAATGGAGTATGCCCCAGCAAGAGCTGCCACCTTAATTCTTTAACTTCTAGTAGGGAATCCATGTCACCCAAGAAGGGCCAGACTAGTTCAAGGATGAAAAACTTAAAATCTTGAAAATCGTTGCATAGTCCATTGTGTTTGTCCAGTGTGTTTTTGAGTCCCTGTGGTGGATAGCTCCACAGTGTTCTTTAATAATCCTGTCAGATAATTATCTGCTAGTTTTGTCAATATAAAAGTGGACACATTGAGAACAAACATCTGTGTAAATTACATTTTACTATTACAGTGATAAAAATGCTGGAATGTGATCATGAGGTTGCGGTGTGTGAAGGAATATTGTGGGAGTGTGTGGATGTGCATGCTATGCAACACAAGAACTGTGTTAGAACACATCTTTAACTTTGGGAAGTACATGGCAGATAGCAGTACTGCAGGTGCTATCATTATGCTGGAGGCTAGCTCTAATGGTTTAGGCATTTTTCTAGGTGAACATGGGCTTGACACCTAGGGTGAGAAAGAGCTTCTGATTACTCTGGACAAAGTGCCAGTTATGTGAAATAATGCTTGTAATGTCATGCATGTCCCTGCTAATAGGGAGAGGAAAGCGACAAGGAAAGTTAGCTTTGCTGATGCTTTTGGGTTTATGGTTTAACCCAGAAAGCAGGATGGGTTTGAATTTAGAGCCCTGGCCTTCTTTCACTTCAGCATGTATTTTGTCTACAGGGGGTACTTCCTTTGCAGGAACAATTGAGCAAGTCTCGATAAGCAGATAACTCCCCCTTGATTACATTTGTTTTCATGAAAAGGGGATGTTGGCTTGAAAAATCTAAAAAAAATGTTTCTGTGGGTGTCTTCATATAAAGGTTGAAAGAAAAACACCTATTTTCCAAGCCTAAGGAGATTTGGGTATCTAAGAAATGAACTCTGATTCCTATTCCTGACATGGTGAACTTCAGAAAGTTAATGCTGTGGGAATTGTCTAGGATAAAGGAGTTGAGTTCCTCTTGGGACCCTTCCCAAATGAAAAAAAAATGTTGTCAATGTAACAATGATATCATGTGCTTTGTTTAAAGCCCAGGATGTGGACAAGGGTCTCGGTTTCCCATGAACTTAGTACTAGATTGGCATATGCTTGGGCCCTTTTTTATGCCCATTATAACACTGCATTGTTGGTGGCATGTTTTGCCAATAAAGTAAAAAAAAAATTGTAGCAGAGAACTACTTCAAAAAGTTCACATACCATCTCAATTTTTACATTTTAAACTTGGAATATTGCTGAAGCAAGTGCTTGGTGAGGGAAATTTCTTCCTCATGGCAGATGCTTGTTTTCAATGAATCGAGAGTGACTAAACTATCATGGTGGAAATATTGTATTCACAGAGCAAGTAGAGAAAGACCCAGAAGTCCTTTAGGCAAAATGGAGTGTATTGGACTTCGGAGTTTAAGAGGGAGTTAATGAATTCCCAAATATTCTTTGTTTTAGTTTTTCAGTTGGACACTATGTGTCTGAATGGGAGATTGTTAGAGTCCTTGTGGATCTTAGGGATCCCAAAAAGCCTACCTAAATTAGCTTTTTTAATAGGGAGGAAATCAAACTCATCTGGGGTAATGTATTTTTGCAGCAATAGTTCATGCAACAGCAAATCTATTTCTATTATTTATTTAGAAATGTATTCCAATCAAATACATCAGACAGTGCATTTTCAATTTTGTTAATATATTTGTCCTTTTCAATCACTACAATTCTTGTACCTTTGTCCACTTTCATAATGTGGAGAGAAGAGTCTTGGCTGAGTTCTTTTAAGGCTTTGTATTTGGCTGGTTTAAGGATGAAACATTTGTGTTTGCTTTTGTTAGATAGCAAATCCCGTATGTCCCTGTCGCAGATAATTTGAAACACTTCCAAATTATGGTGAAAGGCCGGGATGAGCAAACTTTTTTCTTTGGAGTCCTCTGAGGGTGGAGATCTCCTGGGTCGTCTTCAAGCAGTTGTTTGTGGTTTAACTTTCTTAGGTAAAACCTAAGATCTAGTAGTACATCTGTAAGGTTTGCTTACTGTGCTGGGATAAATATGAAACCTTTACCCAGGATGGTAAGGTGATTTTGAAAAAAGGTTGGTTAGATTATAAACAGAGCAATACATATCCACATGTGGAGGTTTTATCCCGGTTATTGTCACTTGTTTCTTCCTCTCCCTCTTCTTCTTCCCCTGGAGTGGCTTTTTGTTGTGTGGCTTGATCTCCTGTTGTTCCCTCAGCTTGGTGGTAAAAAATGCTCCTCCTGCTTAATGCTGTCAGGGATGAGGTTGATTTTTGGATGTTTCAATCAGTGTGTCTGCAAAGGTTCTTGTGGAGAGAGGGTGGAATTCTTTGAGGTCATTGGTGTTATTTGTCTAGAAAGAGGTGTGCCAGGTGTTCAATCGGTCGGATATGGTTCGGGATTTTGTGGTTCCAGTGGAGTAAGTGATCTGGTTATGGTACTTGTATAAGTCCTGCTAAGTTTACTTTTTTTTCTCTGAATCAGGATGGCAATTTGTCTAATTATACTGGCTTCTGTGCCATCCGAGTACTGCCTGTGGTGGTGGAAATTCGGGTGTTGCAGTACAGTAGAATGTAGATCCATTAATTGTTTTTTAATCTGTTCCATCTTGTCTTGATTAGCCCTTATAAGGACTTTAATAACTTGAAGTCCGGCTTCATTGTAGATTTTGGTAAGTTCTTTATACACTTCCGAGTCACTGGTGGTACAGTTGGGGAACTTATAGCACCATAACCCATGGGGGACAATGACTCAAGTAAAAATTATCATATTCAATGTTTTTAAATACTGTGAGAATTGTCTCTACTTTGATTTGCAATGGCTCATTCTAGGATTGTTCTTTTGGTTAGAAATGGTATTAGGAAAGGGAAATTCTCCTTCGTTGTTGCGGAAGGGATTGCTTTTGTTCCCTGTGAGTAAGCTTTCTAAAAAAATTGTCTTTTTCTAGATGGTTGGCTCTCAGTCCTGTCCCTGTATCCTTGTGGTTGTTGCTCCTGGGGTCTTGGCTAAGCCCTAGTAGTAAGCTGTGGGCTTTTGAGGATGTGTCCACAAGAGTCTGGAAGGTGCTGACCAATTCAGGTGGAATAGAATAGGTGGCTTAGAATAGGTGACTTGGAATTGAATCTTGGCTGTTGGAGCATAGTTCAGCGAGCATTCTCTCTGTCATGGGTTTAGCAGAGTTCGGCATATGGTTTACTATCAGACAGAGGATATGCAGTCCGATGAATGATATCCCTCACTGGTAAAATCAGACTATAAACTAATCTCACTGGATATTCACATCCCGACCCCACTCCCTGCCCAGAAAACCACAGTGAAAAACTTCTTTAAAGCAAATTTCACACTCCTCAAAACAGAGGTGGAATCCTTCAAAGCCCCCGGGCCTGTGGAAAATACGTCCCAGACCACAGAATCCTTTTTAAACGCATTCTATGAACACCTTCAGGAATGCATGGATCATGCAATCCCAAATAAAACCAAGACCCAATCCTCCAAAGGCAGACGTTCTGTCTGGTGGACCCCAGCCATAAACAAACTATACAATAGAAGGAGGAAGCTACTACATGATAGAGCAAAATCCCAAAAAGGGAAGGCATCTCTGATCAGTATTAGCAAAAAACTATGGGCACTCATAAAATCGTCTAAGGCCAGCTTCGAGAGAAAAATTGCACAGGACACTAAAGATAATCACAAGGCTTTCTTTAGTTATGTTAGGAACCTGGGTGGGAATTCCCAGATATGCTCAGAATTAGTCCAAAATGACAAAAAATACAGCAAACCCACAGACATTGCCAACATCCTAGCTGACAGGTTCAGCACAAACACCCCCTCCCACCAAATGGGCAAATATCTATCCCAGCAGAGTGCTGCCCCCCTGACATCTCAGATGCTCAGGTAAGAGCTACCCTCTCCAAAGCAAAAAACACAGCATCAATGGGACCAGACGGTGTCCCGAGCTGCATCCTACATGAACTCCAAGAAGAGCTAAACCCAAACATAAAACTACTGTTCAATCTCAGCCTTACTACAGGATATGTACCCAAAGAGTTGCGTACAGCAACAGTGGTCCCTCTCCACAAAGGTGGTGCCTCAACGGATCCTGGAAACTATCACCCCATAAGCCTGACTAGCTTGGTCTGCAAAGCTATGGAAAGGATCATCATGGACCTCATAAATAAAAATATTGGGGACCTACAGACACTGCATCCTACCCAGTTCGGCTTTGTTAAGGGCAGATCCTGCCTCTTAAACCTGGTCGATTTCTTTGAAACAGTCACCAAGGCCATTGACGAGGGGAAGGTAGTCCACACAGCCTACCTGGACCTCGTAAAAGCCTTCGATACAATACCCCACTCGGGCATTATAGATAAGCTCACCAGATTAAATATAAACCCCTATGTCACTAGATGGGTTGCAAACTGGCTCAAGGACAGAACCCACATGGTTAGAATTGCTGGAGCCATGTCAGACTCCAAACCAGTTACAAGTGGCATCCCACAAGGCTCAGTCCTGGGACCTCTCTTGTTCGGTATATATTTCTCGGAGGTACAGGCCAACATGGAAGGACTGTGGCTGACCAAGTTCACAGATGACTGCAAACTGGGTGCCATAATCGACTCTCCAGCCGACACAAGCATCCTCCAAAAGGGTCTCATAGAAACAGACAACTGGTGCCAGAGCCATGGCCTCAAGCTAAATGCCAAAAAGTGTATAGTTATCCCCTTTGGCAAAAACAAAGTGCCCACAAATTACCACATAGGTGGTAATCCATTAAGTACAGAAGAAGTAATTAGGGACCTGGGGACCCACGTTGATAGCAGTCTCTCATTTGACAACCACGTGGCCAAAGTGGTTAGAAAAACATTTTATATAGCCCACCTAATCATGAAGGGATTCACATCTAGATCAGGGGAGGTCATCGTGCCGCTTTACTCATCCCTCATCAGGCCCATAATTGAGTACAATGCCCCTTTTGGGATGTACCTTACCAGACACCTACAGCAACTCAAAAGACCCCAAAAGTACCTCACCAAGAGGATCAAAGGGCTCAAACAGATGCAATATGCTGCCCGGTTAAAGAAACTCCATCTCTACTCGGTGGCATACCACCTGCTCAGAGGCGATCTGTGCCTGACGTATAAAGCCATGTCCAACCCGGAATTAATGGACATACTGCACCTCAGAAAATCCAAATCCCATCGAGCTACGCACTCGAGAGACTTGAACCTCAGCACTGAAATAAATAGGACATGCTGGAGGAACAGATTTAAAACCCAGAGGCTCCCTTCACTCTGGAATAAAATCCCAGTCCAGGTTAGGCAGAGTCCCTCATTGACTCTCTTCAAGAGGAATCTTGATGAGTGGATGGGAGATCGTAGGTTTACCCCAGGTATCACTTCTGTGTCACTGTTAGACAGAGGCACAGTATACTAACCTCGAAAAAGGGCATAGCAAAATTAATTTAAAATGGGTGGCGAAAGCCAAACACACTCTGGCTAGGCTTATAAATGCCCTAGGGCAGATAGCCTAGTATGAACCTATGAACCTATGAAAATGGGAAGGTCAAATGTGTGTTCTACCAATGGCCATAATGTCAAACTGAAAGTGCACGACTTCATATTTGTGAAAGTTAGCACACATTTGCTAATATGAAGTTGATGTTCTGAATTGCAATCGCAGTATAGTGCCGAACAAGAAACGTTCCCCTTTCCTCACTTTAGTGCAATCTTGAAGTTGGTGTTTATAATACGCAGGGGGTGGGGTGGGAGTGAGGGTGCAGTCCCCCCCAAAATGGGGAGTGCAGGGGGGTTTGGCCCCTGCAAAAATTTTAACGATAAAACAGACTTTCGACATTGGAACTTTTGGTGCTCGAATGTTGACTCCAAGGTTACCATTTCTGACAATTTATTAATGTGATATTAGCAAATTCGGTGAAAGAAGTTGATCATTATGTGTAAAAAAATGTTTTGATTTTTCCACATTTTGATAGTAAACTATATATATATATATATATATATATATATATATATATATATATATGTGTATATATATGTGTGTGTGTGTGTGTGTGTGTGTGTGTGTGTGCATGTAGGGAGATGCCCAGATTACTTTTTTGGTTTTTGTGGGAGGCCCAGTGACTTTTCTGCTTTTTGGAGAAGACTCACATCAAAAATGAATGAGAACTGTTTTCACTTTCTCAGAATACAATCTACTTTTTACAGATTTATTTCTTTTTTTTTAAAGTTGACTATGAGCTCTATTAGACTTCACTATGTTCAGACACTTGGCTTAACTCATTAACCAAAATCTGCCAGTCAAAATCCTTGAAATGCCATCCTCATACTTTTTACACTACCTTTATTTTACATTTGTCCTTTTTGTTATTTGAAATTTTATTCTCAGATTTCCAGGTTTGGAATTTCTCTTTTTTAATTATATTGTTGGCATACTCAAATGGCATCTATTGTATTGCTGCCTTAATTACTGATATAAAATATTTCCTTGATTTTGATGTAGAAGGTCTACAGCAATTTTGTCTAGTGCTTAATGTGTAAAAGATGCACTTTATTGATAACTTGATACTAGACATAGAGAACACTTGGACAACATTTCACGCAAGGCATCTTAAAAGCATCACATTATCTTCTCTCATAGCACCTTTTCAGACAATGGCAAACTGAAAAATTTCCCAACATGGCAAAATAAACAGAAGGGAAACTAAATTTATTACTGCTCAATGCCCCTCACCCTGGACAATTTGGACATCTGTGCAGTTATCGAGATATGAAGGTGGATTCATGAAAGCCTACATGAAAATTTTTTTACCACAGTGACGCACACATCGGTGCTACAAGTTTTAGATTCACTAACTCTGCACAGTGGAATGCACTCACTCACAAATACAGAAACATCTGCGGTATGCAAATTACATCATAAGTAGCTGAGTTTTATGTAATGAAGCAAAGCAACATGGTGGAGCGATTCAACAACCTCTAAAGTAACCATGTAGACTCTGTGCAAGAGCAAGTAGAAGTACGTTTTGTACAGAACTGACCTCAGCATGTAATCCCACACATATTATGACCTAATTACACTATGTGGATGCTAGAATATCACAGTTACAAAATAAAAAATAAATGTATAATGGCCATGACAGAACTACACCTTTGCTTCCCCACCCCTAAAAGAAAATGTTATTCTATGTAATGCAGGCTGCTACAATGTTTGAACATCCTGAAACAGACTATTATATTGTACTGTAAGCATATGTAGTATGTAGCAGATATATGGGCAAAAGAACAGCCTCCTTGTGTTTACAGCATTGTGCTCCCATGCAGTTTCTCTGCTGAAGCGGCTACTAGCCATGTAGATTCCAGGCTGTCAGAATGGTGAATTTACAAATTAGGTAAAAATTCATTAGAATTGGTGAATCCCAAAAAAGATTAACCCTGTAGGGATGTCCACTTTGTGTAGGGACTTCCCCAGTGTTTTTATTTTCAGTGGATGTCAACAGTGAGTGATGACATTGGGGGGTGTCAGGTTACACTTTCAAAGTTGTATAGTTTGGTCTGTGCAGGGAGAAGGTGCATGTAAGCTATGCACAAATCACAGGTCATATGTCATCCTAGGAATTTTGTTATAAAATCTGTCTTCTCTGTCCATTTCAAACATTTTTTGTACATTTTTAATGCTCTCATTTGTACGCACCATCTCTCATTGCAGGAATGAATGAATGCCAACTTTTGGTATCCTTGTCTTCTAAATAGTCCTGTGGCACCATGTGTATGTGTAGGGCCAGAGTGCAGAAGGTCATGACTTCAAGTACAGCATCAGCAAGCTTTCTTTTTATACTGAATGCTTGCGCTATATCATAGGAATAGAAGAAAGTAATTAAAATTTTGCTGTGCTTGCTTTATTTATGAAAAGCTGCTCGGGGGTGTGCAGGGTGCGTGGAGTAGACAGAAGTGCACTTAGCAAGCAGCAGGTGTGGGTAATAGATGCTAATTACAGTATAAGCAGGTGAACTCCATTTTCATCATCCAAACATGGTGCAGCTGTTGTACATGCTATAAAGCACCCATTTAACCTCAATTCTTGGTTTCCTAAATACTTCAATACCATTAGAGTACAGACAAGGAAATTTAACTGACACAGTGCTAGAGGCTGCTAGAGATATTCTACATGTACATGTGCTAGAGGCTGAAGTTAATACTGCTGGTGCTGATGACAATAAGCCTAGGCCAAGAAGGAGAAGAGTGTTCAAGCCCAGAGGATCTTATCAGAGGCTACAAGACATGGAGATTGTAGAGTGCTACAGGTTGGAAAAGACACCTTACAAAAACTCGGTGAGCTCTGCCACCCTCAACTCAGAGCCAGAACCAATCAGGGGGAACCCATCCCAGTGGAAACTAAGGTATGTGTAGCCCTTAGAACATTAGCTACAGACACTTTTCAAAGACCAAATGGGGACATGATGGGTGTGTCACAGGCATCAGCATCCAGGATCCTCCACCAATTCCTTGATGCTATGCTCATACATGCCAGTGAGCACATATGTTTTCCCTGTAGTTCTGAGGAGATGGCTAGCAACAAGCAACAGGTCTACCCTGTAGCACACTGCCCTGAAGTACTGGAACCATAGATTGCACTGATGTACACATCAATGCACCACCTGGTTATCAGGGTAGAATCTACATTAACCACAAGGGATATCACTAAATTAACTGCCAAGTTTTGTGCAATGCCCAGGAAATAATCTTGAATGTATGTGCTGGAAAATTTGTGAGCAAACAGTGTTTCATGTTATTTAAAACCAACTTAGAAAAGCAATTCACTGGGTCCACACCATAAGCTCCATACGTTCACAGGAATAACAGGACAAAAATTCTTATGAACACACTTCATTCCAGACAAAAAGAAAGTTAAGCTCTTTTGTCTCTCTCACCCAAAGAATTCTTCAGAACTAAGTTATTATTCCCATAAGCACCTCTTATATAATTGGTGTCATTTACATTCTAGTTAATTAATTAGACAATTTACAAATTGAAAATTCTATAATTAAAGTGATCCACACTGCTCTATAAACTGACAACTTAAAACATTTACGTTAAAAGTATAAAATGTTTAAACTTTGAGAAAAATACTATATTACATCCAGAGCTCTCTTTTTTAACACTGAAGCCAAAGGAATGTTCTCATTAATACCTGGTGGTGTGTAAAAGTTTAGTTTTATTATCCAAAAAAGATCTCTTAACTCCATCCAGAGCTCCCACCACCCACCTCGGGTATTTAATGGAGCTGCACTCAACATTCTCTTATAAACAACTAACACAACCGCCACTGATTTCCAGGTACCTTCGCTCCCAAAGAACAGAATAAAAATATCACAAAAACAGCATAGGCAAGGCTCCAGGTTCAAAAACAGTAGATTTAATCAAACACAAGTGCTTTCACCAATAGCTTCATCAGGTGTAATATCAAAAACATAAAACCACATCAGTTTAAATACAAAATTAAAATCACATGACAATGCTTTATAAACATAAAGGAACATGACATAAATAAAAATAATATATATATATTCATATATATTATCTTCACAAAAATGCAACATATATACCTCTATTTATATAAAATCTATTGAGCACAGCCACAAAAATAATATTAAAGATATATATCCTACCTAGTTATTTCTTGCGTAATGGTCATGATTTCAAGGTAGGTCTCAAAGGTATACAGTCATTTAGAAGAAGAAATTGAAGCTCAGTGGATTATAAGACTGAGGGTTAACACTGGCCATGTTGCAGAGGACAGGAAGAAATGGAAACAGGTGATCCGCTGTAGCGACCCCTAATGGGAACAGCCGAAAGAAGATGATGATTTCAGCTAGTAGGACTCCAACAACATACACCCTAGGTGTCTTTTTTGACAGGTTATTCAAAGGGTTGCTTGATCCTGCACATCGTTTGTTAAAGGATTCCTGGGACTTTTTGTCTTAAATCAACCAGATGTGATATTCTAGTGACTGTTGTTTCTCTACAGTCGATGTAGTGGACCTATTTACATCCATTCCACATGAAGAGGGCCTTGAACTAATTTATGAGGTAGCAAGGGCTTTGACAAATTTCAAAGAAATGTTGTTAAATTTTGTCATGCTGGGGATGGAATTTATTCTCAAAAATAAATTCTTTTCTTTTTAAGGTGAATATTACAAACAGTTGAAAGTTGTGACAAGGGGGGCAAGTTGTGCCCCATTAAATGCCAGCATGGTCCTATATGCGTGGGAAGATAAACATGTATTTAAATCTGAATTCCATACAAAATGGTTCACATATCTACAATTTTTGGACAATGTGTTTATCATATGGAAGGAGTCAGATAACCAACTCGTAGTGTTTGTAGAGCACCTCAACAATATATGTATGTATTTTAAATTTAATTCCACAACCTCTGACACAACCATTAACTACCTGGATATAGTAATCTCAAACAACCAGGCAGCAGATTGTTTTACTTCAAAGATATTCAGGAAACACACATTTTCTAATGATTACCTAGATTACAAAAGCTGTCACCCTAAATTCACCAAACGTAACATTTTTAAGGGGCAACTTGTCAGGGCAGCACGCATGTGTTCAGACACCAACAGTTTCCACCAAGAGATGGAAATTATTGCAAACATGTTTAAAAACAGAGGGTACCCAAACAAAGTATTAGAACCCATAAGGGCTCAAATTCTGGATGGGTAGAGAATTAAATTCAAGCCCCTATTAGGTGAAACTAATTTTGATGCTACTATAAACAAGACAAAAAGCAATTCTCAACACAGTGACAGTACGGTAATACCATTTGGTGTAGGGGAAAAGAAGGTGAGAGAAATTATATCTAGAAATTGGGCAATTTTTAAGGACAATTCTGATGTCCTAAAAATTCTAGGGAATGAACCGAACTTTGTTTACAAGATGGGGAGGAATTTAAAATCAATATTCGAATACCCTGTCAAAATTATTTTTTTACTTGATAAAGGTACTACCAAGTGCAGGACATGCAGACAATGCCCCTATATACTTGAATCTAATAATATTGTATTAAAGGAAAATGGATACAAGGTTAATTTGCACAACGGAAATTGCAACACCAAGGGTATAGTTTACATTTCAATCTGCCAAACTTGTGGCAGTTATTATATAGGTAAGAGAAAGAAAACTTAGAACAAAGATCTACAAACATCTGTACATAATATCAAGGGGTAATTGAATAATTCAATGTATACACTCCTTACAGTGTCAGGACTTTACTAGATTTAAATCTGGGATCTTAGAACAAGTTCCATTAAATGCCCGAGGTGGGTGGTGGGATCTCCGGTTGGAGTTGAGAACTTTTTGGATAATAAAATTGAACTCTAACGCACCACCAGGTATTAATGAAAACATTCCTTTGGCTCCAGTCTTAAAAAAAGAGAGCTATGGATGTACTGTAGTATTTTTCTCAAAGCTTCAACATTTTATACTTTTAACATAAATGTTTTAAGTTATCAGTTTATGGAGCGGTGTGGATCACTTTAATTATAGAATTTTCAATTTGTAAGCCATCTAATTAATTAAATAGAATGCAAATGACACCTATTATATAATAGGTGCTTATGGGAATAATAACTTAGGTCTGAAGAAGTCTCTGTTTTGGTGAGGGAGACGAAAGCGCTTAACTTTCTTTGTGTTTGGAATAAAGTGTGTTCATAAGGATTTTTGTCCTGCTATTTCTGTGGAGGTATGGAGCTTATGGTGTGGACCCAGTGAATTGCTTTTCTAAGTTGGTTTTGGTCAAATATACTGGCAATTTCATATGCATGGTTTTGTTTTGTTATTTACTCGCTCCATGGTTCCAGGATATTTATTTCATATTGTTTCATTTGGTTACCTATATATTCTGGATTTAACTAATCCAGGACCTTTGCCTTTATTGTGCTGGCAGCTCTGGTAGTTATCATTACTACCATTTCTAGCACACATCACAGCTGTATCAGATGTTTGCTGGGGGAACATCCCACAGGGCTATTTACTGGTGGGTGCCGGCTACACACTGGAACCATGGATGATGACGCCCATCAAAAGTGCACACATACCCATGGAAGAACACCATAATTAGGCAGACATCCAAACAAGAAGCATCATAGAGTGTGTGCTTGGGCTGCTGAAGTCACAGTTCCAGTGGTTAGATACATCTGGTGGTGCCCTGCAGTATAATCCAGAGACATGTGTACAAGTCTTGACAGTATGCACTATGCTACACAATCTGAACTTGGGGAAATAGCTCCAGCAGGATCAGCCTGTTTGCTTCCTAGGTGGTCAAGTATTATCTATGCTAATACTTGACCACCTAGGAAGCAAACAGGCAGATAAAGAAACCAGATACATTCAATAAATGCTTTTGGCCAGCAAAAAAACCTGGCGTGAAGTAAGTGTCACACATTAGCAAAGCGGCTCGCATTAGCTCACTGCTTAACTATGAGCAAACAGCTGTATCTTGCATGCAGGTACATTTTAACCATAGCAAAAATCTGCTGCTCAATGTACATCTTTCAACTGTTTAGATATTTGTAGAATGTCCTGAATTTGGCATTACAGTTTTAACCTACTCCTCATGAAACCTTTGTTTTCTGGTAAATAATGTGAAAGTACTTGACTATTTAAGCCAGAAAACAATGACAGACATTTGAATTTCAAAACTCCTACCCTTCAGACAATTCACATTAATGCAAAACATGTTATTCTATCAAGTGTATAAGTTTGTAAGAGTAGTCTGTGAAATGTGTCCCTATATTTGGTCCTTTTTCAAACCAATATGTATGGTTTTGTCCAGATTCCTTGCTATAAAAGGTTGAGAGGTATGACTCAATGTACTATGGAAATATATATATGATGCTGTCTGATTTTAGTCTATGTGTTGGCCACACATCCACAAGCATTACAATGCTGGGGTCTCAGTTAATTTTTCCACACATATATCAACCATACGACAAACTGTAATTTCTAACGTTGTGTGTTCCCTCATGGACACTGCCAATTGCTGGTGCTCACAGCCTTGCTCGGCTAAACTCAAACATTCAAATATGCTAAATAAGGGTACTTGCATTGTTATACAGCTAGGCTTCTAAGCAGCCTAGTACTATTAGGCTATTAAATTTATATGATGCTATTACCCTATGTGCCTATGGAGGCTTCCCAAGCTGTTGTTTTTTTACATGGCTTGCTGATGTCATCTACTATAAGTTCACCTGCACTCCTGTACAAATCAGACTTGCTCCATGGAGCATGCTTTAAGTAATGTGTTCTGTACTCTTTGCACTTAGGTGTTCTGTTCACACTTTTACTTGACTCTGTGTGTGTTTCTAGTCAACAGAATAAAAGTGCTATCCTACAGATTACTTCTCCAATGGCACAGCATGCTATTTTGTGGTTAGCTGTTCATCCTTACACAGTCATTTCATAATGGCCTCCCAAGCTGTTGTCTCCCACAGGGCATGTTGATGTCATCTACTGTAAGTTCTCCTGCACTCTAATATAAGTCAGACTTGTTCTGTGGTGCATGTGTTAAGTACTGTGTTCCACAGTCTATGTAGATAGATAGGTAGGGGTTCTGTTCTCGCTTCAGTTGACTGGAGGTGTGTGTGTGTGTGTGTGTGTGTGTGTGTGTGTGTGTGTGTGTGTGTGTGTGTGTGTGTGTGTGTGTGTGTGTGTGTGTGTGTGTCTGTCTAGTCAGCAAAATAGAAGTGCTATCCTCTGGTTATTTCTCCAATGGCATAGCTTTGCATTTTTTGGATAGCTGCTCATCACTACACAGTCATTCCATAATGGCCGCCCACGCTGTTGTCTCCCATGGGGCCTGCTGATGTCATCTACTATAAACTCACCTGTACTCCTATATCAGTTAGACTTGTTCTGTGGCACATGCATTAAGTACTGTGGTTCATAGGGTCATAGGCTGGTACTAGGATATCGACTCTAAGGCCTATGCAAGCCTAGCCATAACAATTCCCTGGATATTTCATCCCACAATATTTACTTCTCTGGTCCCCTGTCTAGCAGGGCGACTGACATGATCCCTGGGGTGACTTTCCTATCTCCCATCCAATCATCAAGGTTCCTTTTGAAGAGGCCCAATAAGGCGCTCTGCTTGACATGTATGGGCAGTCTATTCCAGAGTATGGGGAGTCTCTGGGTCAGGAACCTATCACTCCAGCATGTTTTGTTCATTGTGATGATAAGGTTTAGATCCCTGGAGTGTGTGGCTCTGAGGCATTGGGATTTCTTTAATTGGATCATGTCCAACAGGTCAGGGTTTGACATGGCCTTGCATGTTAAGCAGAGATCACCTCTGAGTAGATGATATGCCACAGAGTATAGTGGAGTTTTTTTAGACGGTCAGTATATGGCATCTGCTTTAGGCCTGTGATTCTTTTAGTGAGGTATTTCTTTGGCCTTTCCAGCTGTCGCAGATGTCTCGTGAGGTACATACCAATTGGGGCATTATACTCTATAATGGGTCTAATGAGGGATGAGTACAGTGGGACAATGACCTCTTTTTTCTGGATGAAAAGCCCTTAGTGATGAGGTGTGCCACATAGAATGATTTCTTGACTGTTGTGGCGATGTGGTTATTGAAAGTGAGACCACTGTCCACCTGTGTCCCTAAGTCTCTCATCACACTTTCGATGTTTAGTGTCCTGCCACCTATGTGGTAATTCATGGGTACATTTTTTTTCCAAAGTGGATAACTATACATTTCATGGCATTAAGCTTGAACCCATGGCTCTGGCACCAGGCATCTGTTTCTGTAAGGCCCTTTTGTAGAATATCCACATCATTTGGGGATTCAATAATGGCTCCCAGTTTGCAGTCATCTGCAAACTTTGTTAACCAGAGTTCCTTAGTGTTGGTCTGTACTTCAGAGAAGTAGATGCCAAACAAGAGTGGTCCCAGGACTGAACCCTGAGGTACTCCACTTGTCACTTGTCTGGAGCTGGATTTGGAGTCGGCTACTTTTACAGTTTGGGATCTGTCAGTAAGCCAGTTGGCAACCCATCTAGTGATGTAGGGATTTATGCCCAGCTTAGTAAGTTTATCTATGATTCAAGAGTGGGGGATGGTGTCAAAGGCCTTGGTGAGGTCCAGATTGGCTGTGTGGACCGCCTTACCCTTGTCCACAGCTCTGGAGACTGATTCGAAGAAGTCAATCAGATTCAGGAGACAAGACTGGCCCTTCACAAACCCAAACTGGGTGGGGTCCAATGTTTGAAGGTTGCCAATGTCTTTGTTTATAAGTTCCATGATAATGCGTTCCATGCCCTTGCAGATCAGGCTTGTCAGACTGATGGGACGGTAGTTCCCGGAATCCAAAGTTGATCCTCCCTTGTGGAGCGGGATAACTGTAGCTGTGCGCCACTCAGTGGGCACAAAGCCTGAGGTGAGGCTATGATTAAGCATGACACTTAGTTGAGGTGCCAGTTCATTTTGTAGTTCATGTAGTACACAGCCTGGGATGTCATCTGGTCCCACGGATCCTGTATTCTTAGCTTTGGAGAGTGAGGTTTCTACCTGTGTGGCCGTGATTATCGGAATTTGGCAATCTTTTGGTATTGAGATGGGCCCTTTAGTTGGTGAGAGGGGGGTGAAGTTGGAACTAAATTGATCTGCCAGGATATTGGCAATATCCTTGGGATCGGTATATTTAATGCCATTCTGTTGTAGCTCAGAGCAGATCTGAGCATTGCCATTTAGATTCTTGACATAACTATAGAATGCCTTGTGGTTGTCTTTGGAATTTTTGGCAATTTTATTTTCATAACTAGCTTTTGAGGATTTTATGAGGGATCTCAGCTTCTTACTGAGGCTGGTGAGGGAGTTTTTTGCATCCTGGGATTTTCCTCTTTTCTGCAACAGTTTCTTCCTTCTGTTGTATAGTTTGTTTATAGCAGGGGATCACCAGATTGGCTTCCTTTTTTGGAGAAGAGCATCTTGGATCTATTTGGGATGGCACGATTCATGCACGAGTGGATTTGCTCATACAGTGCCTTAGTGTAGGATTCTTCCAGACCCCATCTGCGTGGGTGTTGTCACTTCTGACTTCAGTAGCATGAAGTTGGCTTTGTAGAAGTTTTTTTAAGGAGGTTTCCTTACTAGGGGGTGGGGATGGGATGTGGATGTCAAGGTTGATTTGTTTATGGTCAGACCTGACCAATGTGGGGGTGACCACTGGTGTGGAGCATCTGTCTCCCATGTTGGTAATGACCAGGTCTAGGATATTGAAGCCCCTCATGGGACAATGGATTAGTTGATCCAAGGCATTGAAATGTATGAATTCCAAGAACCGTTGTGAAAAGAAGTTGGTACCCGAGTAGTTTTCCCAGTTAATGGCAGGGTAGTTGAAATCACCCAGTATTAGGGTGTTTGGTTGTATCTTAATATTTTCCAGTATGTTTAGAAAGGTATAGTGAGAATCTTGGAGCATGGTGGGGCATCTGTAGTAAGTTACAATTTGGATTGCAGTCGTACCTAGTGTTAGTTGCACCTGGAGAATTTCGGATGCATTGTGTTGGGCAACTAGCCTGGAGGTGTGAATACCCTTGGTGAATATGGACACTCCTCCACCTTTAGTGTTTCAGTCTTGGTTTTGTGGCCAAAATGTGTGTTAAGAATTGTAGCCTGGTATTGCAGGGGTGCTCCTGGAGCCTTGAACCAGGTCTCAGTTACTGCACAGATATCGATGTTCTCCATTTTTAGGAGTGACTCGAGAGATTGCATTTTGAGGTTTAGACTTCTAGCATTGAGTAGCATTACCTTCAGATTTTGCATGCTTGTATCTGTTATGGTGGTGGTTTTATCCTTTGAACCATGCCTAAAAAAGGCACTATAGGGGTGGCAAGAGCTTTAGCCAGTAACCTGAATCACAGGGTGACAGGTGCAGACCATCTCTGGCAAAGCATCGTGGTTTGTCGATCATGTCTTCCCAGGCAGACAAATACTGGATCCCCTTTGAATGACACCAGAAGCTTATCCAATTGCTGAAGTCAATCATTTTGTCTTTATACTGTTATATCATTCTGGGCGAAGGCAGGATGCTACTCAGGGCTAGGGTCATACCTGCCTGGGTCACATGATCCAAGAGCTCTTCCATGTCTCTTTTCATGTAGTCCAGAGAGGTACGTCTCAAGTCATTCTCTCCAGCATGGACAATGACAGAGTCATATTTGTACTTGTGGAGTGACTTGAGTACATGCATTATGTGGTGGATCCTGGCACCCGACAGGCAGCTGACTGTAATTTTCTCCTTGTTCAGCCTGGTGAGTGGGACATCAGTGTGCCTGACTATTGAGTCACCTATGACTAAAGTGTTGGGTACATTGTCTTGCCTTAGGGGCTGTTGTTGGGTGGCACACTGGTGTTGTGAGCTATGTGTCACTTTGGTTATGACTGGTGTTTGTTTGTGTTTTGGCTTCGGAGGGCCTTGTTGCTTGGGCAACACCAATAATATCGCTGGCCATTTTTTTTATAGCTTCTCATCCCTTCACAGTTATTCCATACTGGTCTTTCAAGCTGTTGCGGCCTACTGGGCCTGCTAATGTCATCAACTTTCAGTCCACCTGCAATCCTGTGTAAGTCAGTCTTGTTCCATGGTGTGTGCACTAAGTACTGTGTTCTGTAGTCTGTGCATTTAGATAGGGAGGAGTCCTAATTTCATTGCAGTCAACCGGGTGTGTGTGACTCTAGGCAGCAGAATATAAGTGGCATCCCACAGTTACTCACGAATGGTATGAATGAACATTTTTTGATAGCTTTTCATCCCTACACAGTCATTCCATACTGGCCTCCCAAGCTGTTGTCCCCCACAGGTCATGCCGATGTCATCAACTATAAGTCTGCCTGCACTCCTATGTAAGCAAGACTTGTTCCATGGTGCGTGTGTTAAGTGCTTTGTTACATAGTCTGTGCACATAGGTAGGGATTTTATTCTCATTGCAGTCAACTGCATGTATGTGTAAGTCAGCAGTAACTTTATATTACAGACAGCATTTTACACCAGCCAAAAGGCCACTGTTATATTCTCAGGCAAAAAAAGAAGAAGTAAGTAGCTACTAGCATGTATCCCAGGCATGTTCTTGACAATATAGTGACTAACCAACTAACTCAAGTGTCCAAGCTCTGCACGAGAGATGAGGATTATAGGGAGAAGCAAATTAAACTTATCAATGACTTTAATAAGAGAGGATACAAAGTCAAAGAGACACAGACCAATGAAGCAACTACCTTGGAACTACACTCTCAGAGGGGAAGACCTTATTTTTCAGACCAAGGTGAAACAGTTAAGATCAAGCAAAAGGAGGTAAAGTCCAATCTGAGATGCCAGTTGACATATAGTACTGACAATTTTGCTATTTGTAATACGATCAAAAATTTTTGCCAGTGTTAACATCTGACAACAAAATTAGGGAAATTGTTGGAGATCAACCCAGCTTTTCTTTTAAGAACAGGAAAAACTTAAAAAGACTATTATGTTATAAAACAGAAACTGAAGCTATTTCTGAAGACAGGAGTTTTCAAATGAACAGGAGAGTTGGTACATTCAGATGTGGAAGGCATGATCTCATATAAACATCTCGAATACCTTTACACATCCCCTAACTAAGATGAACTATAAGTTTGAAGCATACTACATAGGGAAAACTAATCAAATGCTCAAGGAACATATCCTAAAGCACTTATCTGATATAAGAAAAAAAGTTACAGCAATGCACTTTATATGCATATTAGTATAAATGCCAGTCATTCTTTCAAGTTCATGGCACTAACTAGCCTTCATGAAACACCAAGAGGTGGGGATTTGGTAAACTGAACAGAAATTGAAGAGATGAAGTGGATAATGAATTTGCAATCAGATCAGTCACCAGGTCTGAATGCATTTGTCCCTTTAAAACCTGCACTAAAAGGGAAAGCTCTTCAGCACTCAAAATGACATAATCAAAAGGGTGTGTATGCTGCTGTGGTTACTAAATGCATCTAAGTGAGTGAACACTAGGAAATGAAGGTATTTAAGAGGAAGTTTCACTGGCAAAAATTTAGGATTTGAGAAAGGTATTATACCGAAAGTGCTTATCCGGTTTATGAGACAGTGTGTTTATTTTATTTTATCTTATCATCATATATTTTGTTAAAGTTTTTAAGTTTCAAGTGTTTTTAAGTGGAATTGGTGGTAGAACCATTTGTTTTTGGACTGTTATATTCTCCTCAACAGACACTGCTGATGTCATCAGCTATAAAGTGCTGTCAGACACACTCTGAATCAGCTTACTCTGTTGTGTTTGTGTAAAGTACTGAGTTCTGTAGCCTGTGTACTTAAATGGGGTTCTATTCTCACTGCAGTCAAGTGTGTGTGTGTGTGTGTGTGTGTGTGTGTGTGTGTGTGTGTGTGTGTGTGTGTGTGTCTCTGTGTGAGTCAATTACAACTTGATATTACAGACAGCATTTCCAGCAGGCGGGGCACTGTTATTCCATATACTCAGCAGATAATTTCAATGTCATGGGCTCTAATCAAAGTACTGTACATGCCTGTATCTCATTAAGGCATAACCAGACAGTGACCTAGATGTTAGGCAGATATCCCATCATGTGATACAAGACAGATTAAAGTGGCATGTGCGTGTGTGTAAGAATGGAGAAGCAGGCAGGCTGAACCATGTAAATGTTGGGCATGTGTCTTTAGGGATCCTCCATGTGAAAGTGGTGTCTGACAGTATGCATGTACTCAGCTAAGTTCAGTGCCAGCTCTATGTCTTGGTATATTGGACAGGTGTGACCTGTGTATGGTAGAGTTGTCATTTCATTGTTGTCATCCCTGACCATGAGACCTGGCTCTGCCAGGACATACAATGGCACCTCCACACCCAAGGTCAGATGCAGTGCTACTATCTGACTGTGACTGTTGTCTGCTGCATGTGATCCCTTCATGGGAATACCCAGGGCCACAACCCCATGGCATGCCATGACTGGAAGTGGACAACATCCTCCTTGATGGAACAGGGGAAGTACTGCCACTATGGGAGAGTGATAAGACACTGCCACACTGGCTAGCAGCAGATGGTGTGGCTGGCCTACACCCATATGGTTGATGTCCCCCTCCCAGCAGACATGTCATCACAGACACTACATAGTCTATGACATAAACCCCTCATTCCATCACAGTCACTCCATGTTCTGACATGTCATTTAACCAATCCATTTAATTGGTTACACAGTGGAGGCAGTTATGGATGCCAGACTGTGCCACATCTAGAACCCTGAGCATTTGTCTGGATCACCTTTCAGAATGTGAATGGGCCTCCATGAAGTCCATAAACATCCATTGAGTGACATGGGAAGAGACACCTGGACCAGCTGGAGGAGAGACAGCAGGTCTCCTCTGAGCACACTTATCAACCCTCCTGCATGACACTTTACCAACACTTTGGCTACAGGCAGATTTAATAGGCACTGAAGCCACAGTAACCACACTCTCCTGATCAAAGTCCTCATCCTCAACCTTTCCAATATCTTTGGCCTCAATGGACTGGTAGGTTAAGGCATACTGGCTGTGTCCAGGGAAAATGAAGGGGGTCACTGGATGTCAACCTCTGTGCTAAACTCAAACTCTGCACCCCCCAACTGTGCCTCAGTTTGGCCACCATCATCATCAGTGTCTATGGAGACATTGACATCAGGTGTCAGAGTGCCCGCACTGGCACTGTCAAGCTCACCTGTGATAAAAAGGGAGAAACATAGGACTACATAAATGCCAGCACTACTATGCTACAATATATGCTTAAAAAGGTACATTACTGTCACTATTGCAGACAGTACAGCAATATATACAACAGGTCTGAGAGGACACGTTATGAGATATCTTGACATTTTTTCTACAGTACTGACATAAATGTATTAGGCTTGACATCTGCAGCAGGCCTGCATCTCTGTATTCCTGATGGTCAAGAAATAAATTAAGCAAGAGGTAATGGCAACAGCATCACATTTTGCAGTAATACAGGAGGTAATACATTTACAACTCTACATCTAAACTAAATCAAATGTTAAGACAAATGTGGCTGACAACTTCAAATAAAGCTTCTAACTATAGTAATCCTAAATCCACCCACTGAACAAACAACTGACACAGACATATACCTTACTGAAGTTAGTGCACTATACCACAGTATTGCAATTATCATCTAATGAAATATACCTGGAAACTCCTCTTGGAATGCAGGAGTTGCACTCACATCCAGAACATAATATGCAGTATATTGCTGGGAGCTGTCCTGGGTAGCAATGTTCACCAGGAATTCCACATGCCACTGCAGCTACATGTCTATGTGCAGCATTTACCATGTCTGTTACTCTGTGCTGCACCTGCTGATATGTGTAATTGTGTCACCCAGCAGTGCTAATGTATGCCAATAATTCATCCCAGAGGGCTGCAAACTTGGCCATATTGGCCAACCACCTGGACAGCAGTACAGCAGCATGTTGTCTTAAGGCATCAATTATGAGATTATTTTCTGCATCTGCAAATGGGGGCCCATGACAAACAGACATATTGTGTCCTACAAGACAAAAGAATGATAATACATGAGGATCATATAAACACAACTTAACTTTTTACCAATAAAGGAGTAAAGGAAAGCTGTCAGTATTCCCCGTAGATAAACATGAAAGAGTCTGCATATTTCTAAAAATAATAAGATGGAGGATACAAAACAGGGAGACTAACAAAATAAATGTATCCTTGTTTGTGCCATAGCAGTAAGTACAATATGTTCACCTACCCAAAATAACAGTGCAGTCTAGTGAGTGCCCTAGCACTAACTCATCTTTGCCCCCCCCCCCAGACAAAATGACAGGCTAAACACCCATTGTGCTAACAAAACATTTTTAGATGCTAAAAGGGCTATCAAAGGACCTGTCCATGTAACATGTATATATTTATAATACGGCATCCCCAGTTCAGGTATTCTCAATGCTGTGTACCTGTAAAATGGCCTGACAACTAAGGTCATGTCATCATTACACTTTTAGGTAATGCATACAGGTTAAAGGGTGAAAGCCATTACTTCACATTTATTCTTAATGACATTACAGCATATGCATTATGTAGGCAACAAAATGGGAAAATACCTGCTGGACTGCAATACTCTCTGTGAAGAAATACTTTGAAGAATTATGGTTGTTTTAGTGAGTTGAATAATGTACTAACTATTCTCAACATCAGTTTAGCTAGCTACACTTTTGCCTTTTTATAATGGAGTCATACCTCTCAACCTCAAAACATCAAAAATCTGGACAAAGACCCATGAAAAATAGGTACAAATCTGTATGCTGATTAACATAACATTTGCATACATAATTGTGTAACTCCGCCCACTCCAATGGGATTGTGGGATACCAAATTTCAAGTGCAAACTGAAGAACAGGCAATCAAAATATGGCCCCAGAGTCCCCCCTGCAGCCATTCTAATATCCAATTACTTGGCTATTTCGCCCCATTTACCATAAACACTGTAAAGTGCATATTGCTTTACTTCTGCAATTGATCATTTGGATTTTATTTTGCATTTTATAGCACAAACACTAATAGACATCTGCTAAACAAAGCAATACAGTCTCACAATGAAAATAGACTTAGAATTAAAACTCCTCTGCCCTTGAAACTCATATTCATTGAAACAGCATTGAAACCCACATCCAAAGAAAATGCATCTGGCCGTTCATGAATAAAGATTACCTTTGGGCTGTTTTCAAATCACAGGCCCCTTGCACACAAAAACATACATGTGCCCTTTGATACACCTTCCTGATTATATTAAATTATATTCCTTGTATAATACAGCACACTTGTTAAAGCGCATTTTAAATTTATTGTTTTGAACATTTTTCCAGTAAGGAATGAAACAAAATGCATGAACCAATAATGACAAAACTGTCCAATTCAAAACATTTCCATCATAAAAGTCTACTCAAACATCTACAGCCCACCAGTATCAGTAAATATGCACAATCTCTGCAGAAGTAAAAGTCATCTAAATAATTCCACATTAAAGAGATCTGTAACTAACGAAGAGGTTGCTGCTAGCAAACAACTTAATATTTCATTGTTTCATCTACAAATAAAGTGCCTGTTGCCCTTGAGGAATAAATTGCCTATGTTACACAAAAAATGTTAAGCTAGCAGTATTACCAGTCGGGAGTGGATGGCAAACTGATAACAGGGTCTTATTTACTAGGTATCTCCATCAAAAAGGACATTCTCAGGACTGCAGCATCCACCCCCTTTAAAAGTCAATATAGTATGGTTATCAGCAATCCATCTACATATTGTGGGAGTGGAACCCACAGCCTTATGCATCAAAAGCATGTACTCTACCTGTTGCGCTACTAACAACACAAAAAGAGTTGTCATAAGCACCACTAATCTTCTCTCCCCCTGTAGAACTATGCAGCACAAGAAATCTAAAAAAAGCCAAGGTTTATTGGGGGACAAAAGCCCAAAACCAGGAACACATTTTAAACATCGCTTGTATAATTTTAAAAATGTTGCTAGAATAAAATGCTTTGTGTTACCATGCATTTCCTGAAAGATAGGAAGACTGAAACCTTAATAGCTATCATTATTTAGTGACTTCACCTCTCACTGATTTGTCAGAAAACCACAAATTTTAAGAGTAACAAACCAAAAGTATGAGGCAGACATTCCAGTTATAACTAACTGGGGCATTTTCACACACACATACTTTTCTCTGCAGTTATACACAAAATAAAGAACACGTTTATCTGCAGCAAGTTTGTCTGCAGCTGTACACAAAAGTAAGCACAAGTTTCTCTTCAGCTGTACACAAAACAAAGCACAAGTTTTTCTGCAGCCCTTACACAGTATAAATAAAAGCAGCTGTTAAATAAGTAAAGCTCACACACAGTAATCTAATGCTGCTGTTTGTTTAATATGTAAAGCTCATTCTCCTGCCTGCAGCCGTTAAATACGTAAAGCTCATTCAGCTGTTAAATAAGTAAAGATCACAGTGCCTCACACAGTAATCTAAACAAATGTAACCTGCCTGCAACACACAGTAAAAAGAAAGCACATGTTTCTCTGCAGCCGTTAATGTAAAAAGCACAGGTTTCTTTGCAGCCATTCCACAGTTATAATCACATAAATAAAAGCAGCAACCATTACACAGTTATCACAAAAATAAAAGCAGCTACCTGTTAAATAAGTAAAGCTCACGTAGTAATCCAGTACTTCTGTTGGATTTATATCACATAATCGAAATCCCAAAATATCAAACACCATAAGCTCGAATTTGGAATTTCGAAATGTGATGTAATCGAAAGCTCAGAACAGCAAATTTTTCCCCAGGGAAAAAATTTGCTGTTCCGAGAAGCACACACACAACACAAGCACACCAAAAAACAGTAATCCACACATATACACTTAAAATCCTACTTCTACCCCTACACTAAACTGTACATACACTACTATCTATCCACTTACCTTAACCCAAACCCTAACCCTAAGGTCCGTAGCTATTGCACTCTCACCTTACCTGCTCCCTAACCCTATGGTCTGTAACTATCATACACTCACCTTACCTGCTCCCTAACCCTAAGGTCCCTAACTATCCCATTCCCACACACCTTAACCCGGTCCGTTCACACACTTATCTCAACCTGGTCCATAAACCTTCGCACCAGAGTGGAGAAAATAGCAAAGCTGCAGAAACAGCCCACCAAATTCTTTCCCTAGGAAAGAATTCGATGTTCTGCAGCTTTGCTATTTTCAGCATTCACTGTTTTGGGTATGATATTATAACATTTGCTGTTTTACTACTTTGATGTTATGATATAAACCCCTTCTGTTTAATATGTAAAGCTCATTCTCCTGCCTGCAGCCATTAAATACGCAGTAAAGTTCATTCTCCTGTCCTGCCTACAGCCGTTAAATATGTGGTAAAGCTCATTCTCCTGGCTGCAGCCATTAACCCACAAAAGTTTCTCTGCAGCCTAACACAGTAATCACATAAACAAAAGCAGCAACCGCTAATGTTAAAAAAAGAAAGCACAAGTTTCTCTCTGCAGCTATTAATGTAAAAAGCACAGGTTTCTTTGCAGTGTTACATGGTACTCACATAAATAAAAGCAGCAGCCATTACACTACACAGTTATCACATAAATAAAAGCAGCTGTTAAATAAGTAAAGCTCAAACATTAATCTAGTACTGCATGCTGTTTGTTAAATATGTAAAGCACATTCTCCAGCCTGCAGCCATTAAATACATAAAGCTCACTCTCCTGCCTGCAACCATTAACAGACACCAGACCAGTTTCTCTGTAGCCGAGCCACTACACAGTAATCCATAAATAAAAGCAGCTGTTATGTTAAAAGAAGAAAGCACAAGCAGCAACCACACATGCACAGGTTTCTCTGCAGATGTTCATGTAAAAATAAAGCACAGTTTTATCTGCAGCACAGCCATTACATAGTAATCACATTATTCACATACACAAAAGCAGTAAAGCAAGCTACTAATGCTGTTTCCATTTACCTGGAGAAGGAGCCAAGCAGGGGAAGAAAGCTATGCTGTTGTGCACACACACAGTGGTCTGCAGAAGCTGACATCATTGCAATGCACTGCACGTGATGACATCGGGAAGAAAAAAAAAAAAAAAACAAGAAATCAGACATTAAAGGGGCCATGCGGGAATTTGTGGCACCCCAATATTTTGTCCTCAAAACCGGTATTTACCGAGGAATTCATTATGGTTGAGGGGTATGAATGGAGTAGATTATTAATGGATTGCACCTTAGTCTGTGCTCCAGAGATGCTAATTACAGCATAAGCAGGTGAATTGCATGCTAATCAACCAATCTTATGAGGCTATTCAACAAGATATAAAGCATCCATACAGACTCCATGCTGTTTTTTCCTAGAAATGTCACAAAGTGTGGAGCACAGACACAGCATTTACAAGGTAAGCCCTGAATAGGTATTGTAATGCACAATACTATTATGGAATGTACTTGTATTTCTTCACTTGGTACAATAAGCAGGTAAAAAGTGGGAGATGTGTACAGAAAGTGAAGTAACATGTGACAGTAAAGAGTTGTTTCACTTGTATGTGTCCATTAGAAATTATTAGTCTTCAGCCATGCCAGATTCATACATCCATAACTCTCCAAAGTACTGGTGATCAACGCACAGCCTTAGTTTAGCATCATATGTTTGTAATGCAATATCTTTACATAGAAATGTTGTGCTATAAAGTGGCCTCAGCTTTGGCCCAACCCCTCATAAGAACAATGCACCCTTGCAAGTGCCGTAACAGGAATTTACCTTTGCTCCCACCACCAAAAGATCAATGTATGTTTGTGCCATCCAACCTGGCCTTTATTTGCTGACAACTGCATATCATACTATTCCCAGTTAATATACACACACAATGTAAGGTAAATGTAGCAGCCTGGCTTTTATACTGCATACCTCTGAATACTGGTCAGATAACTGCTGAATGGCCAACCAATAAAGATTGGTGCAATTTCACACAATATTCCTAACAGGTTGTGTGACTACTAAGTGCAGTACATCCAAATCTGTTTCATATAATGCATGTATAAAGAATTGCTAATGGCTTGATATCAAAGTACATTATGGAAGAGTGCTGCATGATGGATAACTTAAAGTTGCTTGCTGCCAAGCTGTCTGTATGGCAAACAGTGATAAGGCACCCATCCTGTTTTCTGAAGGTACATTGGAGTGAGATTGGAAATCCAGACCTCTGCAGACATACCTCCCGTGTAATAACAAACTGTATTTCCCCTTTTTTTCCTTTCACCTTTAGTGGGTGAAGTGGGAGGGTAAATTGAGGGGTGCATTGTTTGCATGATGTGCCACTAAGCACAAACAGGTCTGTCTATGCCAATCAGCTTTGCATGTAGAGCAGCACTGTGCAAAATGAGCAGCTGGACCACCCAGGTAGCAGACAGGACACAGGCAGCCAAGAATAGAAACTGTGTGCTTTCTAGTAATGTAATTGTGTATCGCTCAAATGCACTAAGCACCGTTGCGCTGCAGTTAACAGCAACAACCTAACAATGAATATGAACTTAGGAGATGTTACATAACTGGGCTAGAGTACAAGGTTTGCAGTCCATGTTTTACTGTTGTGACATTGCAGTATTTACCAATGAACTGATACATAGAGAAAGGGTTTCCTACCTTTCATGTGGCAATAGCTGTCAATGCAGGGCTAGCATCAATATGGTCCAGGGTTCGAATACAATGTCATTCAATTTTAATGTTGCTTCAATTCACATTATAGTCACTCTCATTTATAACAGGTGAGCTAGTGTAGCCTATTTCATATGACATAAGACTGACACAGTAATGTTGTGTCAGTTTTTAAATTATTTATTAATCTATGTATTGTCTAGTTAATAGCAAAAGTATGAGTGTAGCTATAATGTGTACTATGTTCATGCATATATATTCCTGCTATGTGGCTTGACATGCCCTTCACACTGGATTAACACAGTCACAGAATTGCCTGTATCTCAAATAACATAGAAATTGCATTAGTTACCAAACTACTGCATCACTTACCATCACACAAACGCGTTGCACCCTTTGCACCCTTTTGAGTAATGGTAAGCGATGCACAGTTTTTTCAAATGTTGTTAAATCAGAAAGTGCACCCTCTTAGTGAATGCGAATACGAGCAATTGGCAGGAAAATATCATTTTACATTGGAGTTGCTCTGTGATGGACATGGAAGGCATTTATTTCTGGTTAGGGTTTGAGATTTAGGGCTTAAAGGTGGGGTGTCCAGGAGTCCAAGATGTTTGTTGGACTTCTGGTGAATGACCATGGGTCCTGCAGAGACACTATCATGACTCACAATTAAGAATAGAGGCATGGAATAGTCCAGCCTGGGCTCTGACCAGTACTACTGGCATCACCAACACAGTGAACAGTGTAGGAACCACTCCTCAGACTTCAGGATGAGGAAGAGGGATACCCTCGACCATTGCATCGAAGAATGTCAGACTTGTGCACCCCACAAATGTGTAAGTATGACTTTTAGACATTACTTGTAATAGTTTAAAGCTGCATATAGTCAGGTTTGTTATTCATAATGGTATTCTGTTCTGTTTTTTCCACAACTGAGACAGATCATGATCTGAATGTAAGAGTCCATGAAAGTCGATTGGCAAGGATGTAAGCAGCATGTGGTATGTATGCATCACAACAGTACTGTCATCGTAGCATTAAATATTAAGCACTGCTTTGTTATACCTCTCAACTGTATGGGTTTTGCAAAATGTTCAGATTGTTGCCTCATAAGTTTGGTTTCCTTCTCATAAATTGTGTTTGTCTGGGACAATTTTTTGTGTGTATGGGACAATTTTTTTGGGGGGGCACAGGTGCCCTTTTTTGGTGAGAGAGGAGTGCTGGGGAAGGGACTTAGGCAAGACTGGGGTAGGCAAGCTAGCAAGGTGAGGGAGCAATTGCTGGCAGGACATAGAAGACAAGACACAGGCATGATGAAGGACACAAGAGGGAGGTGAACACGATGGTTAGGATGAGGGTGGGGAAATCAAGATCGCATGGATGATGGGACAGATGAGAGTGGGAGTCTAGTCTTCACCCAGTGGACTGTCACCACTGTCCCCTCACTGCATCAGTGGTTGCAGTGCTCAACATGTGCATCTACAATGAGTATTCTGTATCAGGATGGAGAGCAGATGTTCCATCTAATGTAGGCATGCATCCACTGTGTGGTGGACAATCCTACGCACCATACCTGACAATCCATTCTGAGTGATAAATGCACCCTTTCCAGCACTACTCCTAGATGGGACCGGAGGCCTGTCCACTGATGGTGAAGTCAGGCTGCAGCCTAAACATGCTGGGCCTTGGCTGTAGCCAGTGGAGTGAGAGTAGAAGGATTATAGAGGACCTGCGTACCCTGCTGTGCTGTAGTAATTAAAAAAAATGAAAATAAGACATTAGACATAAAAAATTCATAACTGAACAAAGAAAAACAAAACATTAAACTTATTAACAAAATAAGAAACAAATTATATAAGAACAAATGCAAATAAAATCAGAAATTATCAATTGAAATAAAAGAAATACAAAATTATACATAATAGAATTAAAACAAATTTAACAATAATAAAGAAGAAAAGGGGTGGGGTGACAGAAAAAAAGGAAAACATTACTAACTTCGTAGTTAGTGTACAAACGCTTTCTACAATTATTTCACTCTGTTCTGTTAAGTTTTACTTTTAACACTAAAACTCCTAAGAAATGTCTTTATTACTTTGAAGACTACACAGTTTCTAACAGATGTACACTGTAGTACTGATCAGGTGGCTGCCAGCAATCATTCATGTGTGCATATGTTGCACATATATATGCTTTCACTAGACAGCAGGATAGCCATGCCATATGTATTGAGGTCTGAAAGTAACTTGCTATTATAATGATTAGCTAACAGTATTCTGTATATAATGTTAAAAACATAACACTATTGTTCACACTATTGCATATGTGGGAAGTGTGGTCTTTGAACCAACAACCACTAACTACTATAATACAGTGCTTTTCTTTTGTACTACAAACTACTGCATGCATACTGTCATTTTACACTTTTATATATGCCTACTCACTGTTATTTGAGAATGTGAAATGGTTGCTTTTTGCTACAGAGTATGCCGTACATACTTTATTTTACGGTTGAGCTATGCATGCTCAATTATATACAACTGTCTGAAATAACAAGCAATCCATCTTTAACAGTTAAAGCTACAATAACAGTACTTTACATATGCATACACATCACATGCTTCCCTCATCCTTTCCAGGTCCACTCTACGAGACCTCACATCTGAGGCCCTTTCTTCAGCAGCTGTGGAAACGAAACACAAAACAGAATGCCATTATAAATACCAGTCTTGACCATATTCAGCTATAACTTTTATTATTTATCAATGCATTTTATATTTACACATCTGTGGAGTGCTCCCTGCTCTACATTCACTGATACACTTAGCAAGGGTATTCCTCTTCCTCCTATGGAGGTCATCATAATGATGGCAATATGGCTCACCAGTGCATGGGATACCTGTTGCACTGATCAAAGCCCTAGCCAAACTAGTCCAGGCCTCAGACGTATACTGGGAACCTGAGTAGTGCTTCATTACAATAACCTTGGACCATGCTCCTTAACTATGAGTCCAACAAAAACTTTGGACTCCTGAAAACCCGAGCACTGTGCAGGAAAGGACACACCCTCTCCAGCACCATTTATGTCTCCTAAAGATCAAGCTCAATGTCTAATGAGCATTTCCTGCCAATTCCACTTTAAATATATGTTTTCCTGCCTATTGCACACATCAAGCTTACTGAGAGTGTGCACTGTCTGGTGTTTGCTACATTTGAAACTGCTGCATGCCACTCACTATCGTACACACATGGTAAGCCAGAGTGCACAATGTTAAGTGCATTTGAAAATGCTGCATGCCACTTACTATCATGCAAACATGGTAAACCAGGGTGCACAATGGTAAGTGTTGCACAACTGTGGGCAATAAAAAAATAAAAAAAAAGAAAATGCAGTTTTAAAGGATATTTGATATACAGTTGCTTAGGTAGCCCTGTTATTCAAATGGGATTGTAGAAATATACTTACATCAACATAGTACACGTTACACCTACAGCCATACTTTTCATAATATATGCACAATACCCAATAAATGATTATGTAAGATAACTGACACAATATTAGTGTCTTGGACCTCAGGCATGTAAATATTAATATCAGCTACGTCAGGTGGTATGAATGAGAGTAAATATGACATGATGTAGAACAAAACTATGTATGACATATGCCATTTTTGAACTCTAGACCATGTGTACAATAGTCCTAAACTCCGGGCTGTTGCCACACGAAGGTTGAGCAAACACTTGTCTATGTTGCTCTTCATTTATGTAATCTGCAATGTCAACACAGTAAAAGAAAACTTCACTCACTCTGTACTAGAACCCAGTACCATTTGCACTCCATACCTAGACTTACCACTTATTGCCACAGGATTAGTTACATAACATCTCCTCTATTAGTATACATTGTTAACTTGACGGTGTTAGCACAGTACAGCCTCACTTATTGGGTCTGTGCAATGCACAGTGGTATTAATTGAATGCATCTGTTTTTTATTTTTGGCTGTGTCTGATTTATGAGTGGTCTAGTCACACAAATGAGCTAAGCATTGCACAGACATGCCAAAAAAAAAAAATAGAGGAATGAAAAAGAATAAAATATATGAAATTAATAAATGCAGAATAACATATCTATGGCAGGGTCCATTGTACAATTTTTCTTTATTTAAATGCATTTGGGACCCTGCTAAATTTTGAACAAAGGGAGGTTATTGTCATCATACCTCTCAACTGTACAGATTTGTGTAGAATGCCCAAATTTGTGTTTCATATTTTTGATCTGTTTATCATAAAATTTGTGGGGTTTTGGCAAATC
The DNA here is from genome assembly GCF_019279795.1 of Protopterus annectens. Lineage (NCBI taxonomy): Eukaryota > Metazoa > Chordata > Ceratodontiformes > Protopteridae > Protopterus > Protopterus annectens. Next base: position 1,834,790,742 of record NC_056739.1, read on the forward strand.
ACTGGCAAGTCATTGGGGATTGAATTCAGAAAATAATGACAGACATTCAAGATTCAGATTCCATACCTTCTGGAACATTAATGCTATGCCAAAACCTGTTATTCTATAAATGGTTTAAGGTTGTAAGGGCAGTATTTAAATGTTACCCCTATTTTTGGCCCTTTGTCACCACCGTATTTATAGCTTTTTCAGATTTCTTGCTGTAAGAGGTTGAGAGGTCTGCATGACTTAGGATGTGTACTGTTCCTTGGGGGTGTGGCAGTAGAGCTGCATTCTGCAAACGTCATTGTTCTATCAATTTGCTATGATTGTCAGAGCAATACTTAACAAGTGATCCCATTTCTGGCCTATCTTCCAACCCATTATTTATGGCTTTGTCCAAATGACTTGTTCTAAGAGTTTGAGAGGTCTGCATGACTTATGATGTGTACCGTTCTTTGGTGGGCATGGCATTAGAGCTGCATTCTGCAAACCTCATTATTCTATCAATTTTCTAAGTTTGTAAGAGCAATATTTAAAAAGTAAACCTATTTGTGGCCCTTTACCCACCCATTATTATGGCTTTGTCCAGATGTCTTGCCCTAAGAGGTTGAGAGGAATGGTCTGCATGACGTGATGTGTACTGTTCATTTAGGGGCGGGTTGGACTACCTCTGCTCTCCTTTACACGGACTCATTATCTGTGCTGATTTACAAGGTTTTGTGGCCAGCAATACTGATATGAGCAGCAAAACCTCACTTAGGTGGGCCGCACCTCATTAATATGCATTGTTAGATGCCATGCACTGCCCAACATCATGTACATGGATACATTCTGTGTAGACTCTACATGGAGCCTACACAGAGTTTAATGAATCCTGCCCATGATTGAAAACTGTGGAGAACACCAAGACATTGCAATGTTAGAGTTCTATCTACTGTTTTAGACCAACTACTGCAAAGGCAGGGACTAAAGGTGGTGGCAGTGCATTGATTCACATCAATAACAGAAATTTCTCCAGGTTGGTCAAATGGATGGATATCCTAGCAAGTTATAGGTCACCCTTTATGTCCCGTGAAACCCATAGCTCATACTTAGGTGTATTGGAGACACACACCATGTAACCCAATAACATATTCATGGATGACTTTAATTATCCCATTGACAAACAGGTAATCTTACATGACCCCTAACTTTCGGGCAAAGTGATTCTTGGAGTTTGTAAACACAAACACCCTAGATCAGACAGTCATTAAACCCACTATTGGTGAAAACATACTGGATCTTGTACTCCCAAGTATGTGATAATGATACACACTTCTCCTCATGTAGCGTCCCCTCTGGTAAGCTCAGACCAGAAAGCCAACTCCTTTGAAATAAAAACCTATTTTGTAGCCTCAACAAACCCTGTAACTTTTAGGAACTACTCCAAGACAAACTACCTGTGATTGAGAGACAACCTGTCAAATTTTTAAGTCCCTCCAAACCCAGATAAGACAGCAGCCTTTGAGGAACTATTTAAGAAATCCTTGTGCAATCATGTAAACAGTTGCATAGGGTCAGCTGTGCCTACCAGAAGTAAGCATAAAACAAACGAGCCTGGTAGAATCACATCATAAACAGTTACCAAAAAAAAAAGTTATAGCTAAAATTAGGAAGGGCAACAACCAGCAGGATACAAACTCTCCTATCAAGATAAACAAACAGCTAGTAGGGCATATTAAGGCTACCAAGGAGAATTTTGATATTGCCTTACGGCCAAAGACAACTACAAGGCTTATTTAGCCATGTCTTAAACATCAAAGGCAATACAAAACAGTGAGCAGAACTGATAGTAAATGGGAACACTTACATGGAGCCAGAAGATATAGCAACTGTGCTAGCCAACAAATTCAGCTCAAATTTTACCCCTCTCTCTGTCTCCTCATCTGTCCCCAGGTAATAGCCATCAAACAAAACCTCCCAACTATCATTTGGAAGTAAGTATTCTAAGGCCAAGAACATCACATTGATGGGCCCTGACAATATTCCAGAATTCCTTCTGAAAATCCTAAAACTTGACCTATCTGGGACACTGGAGTCACTATTGAACCATAGCCTCCAGACAAGCTTTGAGTCCTGTGTATGGAGGACTGCAATGGTCATTCCTCTGCACATGGGCAGTCCATCAATGGACCCGGGGAGCTACGAACCTATAATCCTGACCAATCCCTTCTGCAAAGACATGGAAAGAATCATCATGGAATTTATTAATAATGACACAGGAAACCTTTTGGCACTGGTTCTTACCCAGTTTGGCTTTATCAAGGGCAGATCATGCTTACTCAACATAGTTCACTTCTTTGAAAAAGTCACTATGGCAAAGGATGAGGGCAAAACTGTGCATATCAGCAGTCTCTTTTGTTGGTCTATACTATATTATCGCATGCTTACAAAAGTGAACGATAATTAATCGACCTCATGTAAGCGAAAGCTTACAACATCGAAACCTCAGAACAGCGATTTTTCCCAAATGTAGGAGGCTTTGCCACACACACACACCCCTACTTAAATATACCAACTCTGAGATAGCACTACAGTGCCAAAAATGGCAAAGTAATGAAGCAGCCAAACAAATTCTTTCCAAGGGAAAGAATTCACTGAAAAGCCGCTTCGCTATTTTGCCTTTTCGTTCTTTTAGGTTCGATCAAGATGCATTCGACAAAATGCATCTGCGATCACTCAATAGGAACCTTCTTTTGTAGTGTATGGCCAACCATTTTAACACCAGTATCATCCCCTTTTACCTTCAATGCATAGTTAGCTCTTACCGTTCACAGTGCCATTACTTTTTGATAAGGGATTGCCCTTCAAACTCTGGCACATTCCTACCCCTTATCCATGTTTGCTACATTTATCATTTTATTGCATTGTTGGACTACACATTTCTTCACTTATGCTTAATTTCATTTTCCACTACAAGCCAACTTTATTGCTGACTCCTACCCCTCCTTACTTCATACTACAATTGACTTAAATCATTAACACTTAGCTTTAGAGAAATTTAATACCCACTTGCACATGCAGATTTTCTGAATGGACAGCTTCCACCTTGAGGTAAATTTCTTAGTATGCAGTTTTGCAATCTACCTGTAAACAAATGAGTTTTGGGAACAAACCAGTTTGTCCAGAGACAATTTAAGTGGTTATTTGGTTATAAGAAAAAGGAGAAAGGGGGTTTAAAAGTTGAGGAAATGTAGGAAGGGGGATGCCAGGACTGGGTATGAAGTGGGAAGGAAGTGAGGTAGGTTTAAGGAGCAACTAAAGGGGTTTTGTTGAGTGCAGCTGAAGGGGAGGTCAGATTTAGGCATGAACTTGCTGTTGTAGGCTTATGTCCAAGATGACATGTAGGTACTTCGGGGACAGGTAGGCCTTAGATAAATAATACTAATAATACTAAGCATGGTGGAAATGGTAATGGGTATGCCTTTTTTTCTCTTTCCTTTGGATGACAGTTACTGTTGGCAACCTTCAGTGCTTTGTACTTTTGATGAAGGCATATGTCAGAGTGTTGTTCAAAGAGTGAGCCTTTGAGTTTGATTTTGCCAAAAAAGTTCTTATTGAGGTGTTTTGGTTCATTAGGAGGCTGTCATGGCTGTTCTGCTGCAGTTCCATTCAGACATTTCACAGTTGCATGAAATAGTTATGATCCCAATGCTTGGATTAGTTAAATGTTTTCTCAGTTTCATGGTTAAATTTAGCTAAATTTCTGTTAGTTTGTATGTGTTGATCCAAGCATTGGTGGTGTAATGTGGTATGGTTGTCAGCTCTGAGATTTGGTACGCAGGACAGCAGACTGGTGAGTTTTGGTGTGGTAGTCTTTGTAGATGAATTGGTAGTAGTGGTATGGCAATTCATGGCTTTCCTGTTGCCAACTGAGCTGCGAGTGACAGTTACATGTTTTACAGGTCATAAGGTGCCTACAAGTAATTGTCACTATCCGCACATGCGTGGTGTGGCATTGATCAAAAGTGGGACTGGATAGATATCTGAGATGCATAGGAAAGCAGTTTGTGCTTTAATTCCATTCACAAAAAAAAAAAAAAAAAAGAGAGAGAGAGAGAGAGGAAGAAAGTGCTTGCCTGCTTAAATACCTTTTCTTTATATTCAGGACTGGTGGTTGGACGACCTTGTTGTGGGAAAAGAGCAAAAAGCAAGGAAAGGGTAGAAGCAGTCTGTGTTGAGGTGTATGTATGTATGTTTGGAGTGTGAGACTCATAACTCTCAATTGCATAGCACAAGTAATCTGGACAAAGCCTTAGATAATTGGGGCTATTGGCCTAAAAAAGGGACAGTTCTAAATCTTGCTTAAAAAAATGCAGACTTTGTGAGAACAGCAGGCCTTGTGTTAGCATGCATGTTTGGAGAGGTATGAAGTCTGAAACTCAAATGTCTGCCATTATTTCTGACACCAGTCCTTAAGACTTTCATTGATTTAACAGGGGGCCACATTTTATAGGTAACAGACCACAAAATATGAAGTAGAGGTAAAACTCCTGACATTCTGTGAAAATTTAGACAGTGAGAAGCATGGTGTGAGTTCAGTCACAGGCAGAACAAGCAAAGTCTGCACATTAATTAGACAGAAAGGAATCGGTATAAAGAAGCCAGTAATCCAAGATAATCAGTAGTTAGAGCAGTCCAGGATAACATATTTAATACTGGCAGAGTATGCCCTTGGATTCAATGGCATTATTATACCTTATGTACTACGATTTTTCCCCCTGTACAAAGTTCTTATGGTTGTTTTTTTTTTTTTTCTCACAGATGGCTGAAGCACAGAGTTTGAGATAAAGATGGGCAGCCATTGTCTTGCAGGAGGAAGAACTTTTTCAAGAGTTGCTAACCAGTAAGTCGTTGAGCCCACCATGTCCAGAAGGAAGAGGAAAGGCCAGGTGGTGAAGAGCAGTTTAGGGACCTGTGGGAAACATACACTACAGCTGACAGACAGTGTCGCTGTGGAAGTTCTGGCCTCTGGCCCTGTGAATGAGGCAGCTGCAGGTAATGATGTTTTGTTGGGGGTTCATGCAGATGTGTGACAGGCTTGGTATGACTAGGGACTAGCTGGGGGGTAGGTGGAGACTGGTAGTCACTTCAGCAGCCTGGTAAAATTGTAAACATCCCAGGGGAGCAGGAAAGGCTTAGTGATGGGAGGCAGGTCCAGAGGGACGTATTCATAGGAAAAGGTAGCTTAAGGTCTTTAGTGAGTGCAGGGTCATCCTTAACTTGGAAGGAATCACAATGGCAAGTAAAGAATTCAGACTTTAGGATCCATCCAGTGGATTGGGTAGCTACACAGGCTTTAGGATAAGAGAGAGAAGGGGTCTTCTTGACCCCTTACATACCAGCATTGGTTAAAGAGAAGATCTAGAAGGGCAAGTATGTAGATATTTTTGAGTTAATCGATGCTGAAGGGTTTTGATGCTTGATGGACTTAGAAATGGTGACTAGCAAAGATCATCTAGTGGTCTTATTGGCATTGGGGCAGAGGAGAGTAGATAAGCTGTGAGCAAGAACTTGGTTAATTGGGTGTTGGATTTCATGTACTTCATGGCTGTTTGGCTGGAAATGGATAGCTCCATGGCATTACCACATTTAACTTATTTTTCTCACAATCAATGAGGCAGAACAGCTCTGGGTAAGAAACATGTGCTTGTGGTATGATCAGCGGTTTTATAAGTCGAAGGCGGTGGATCAATCACTGCATTGTGAAGTTAGGCACCCAATCATTTGATTAGCAACTATGATTAATAACTTTGGGGTTGCTAGCAAGGGAAGAAGGTTAGGAGGTGAAGGGGTGAAGGTTAGGAGGTGAAGGGGTGGGGGATGTGCTGGGCCTTTAATGTGGTGTGCTGTTTGCAGGCAGAATGTAGGTTTGTGCACACTTGTTCATAGTGTGCAGGTGTACATACTGCTATACAGTGTGTCCACCAGGAAGGTAATTTGGCCTCTCTGGGTTCCATTCCCAACAAAGTGGGAGTGTTCCCTCCTACACCTCAGAGATTTCAAGGTTTTCAGGGACAAGGAAATTGTTGTGGGCAGAGAGGAGGAGGAGTGTGTTTTTAAGGACCGAGGAGAAGACTGGGTAATGCATTCACCCATAAAGGCACAGGTATTGCTGCACACGCTTAAGCAATTTCCAGATTTGGCAGTTGCGAAGGAATTAATTGAAGAATTTTCAGTATGATTTTTGATTAAGTTGAAGGTTAGATAAGGAGGGTTTAGCTTCTAAGAAATTGTGTTCAGTGCTGGAAAGGGAAGAGTTTTTGAAAGACTTGGAGGAGAGGGAACAGTATATAGGTAGGTTACTGGGTCTATTTGATCATCTGCCCTTTGGCAGCTTTAAGGTGTTGCCATTAGGATTGGTTCCTAAGATGTCACCCAGTGAATTTTGGTTAATTCACTATTTGTCCTATCCTGAAGTTAGTTAATGATTTCATTTCAGTAGAAGACACTATGTTAGGTGTTCCTTGTTGGACAATGCAGTGCAGTTTATTCGGGGTTTGCAGACCCATGGCTGGTAAAGGTGGATATTGAATCTGTATTTTGGTTATTACTGCTGCGGGAAAAAGAGTGGCGATGGTTAGGTATCGTAATCAACAACCATTTTCAAGAAGTTTAGCACCCCTCTCCAATGGATTTGGCAGGAATGAGTGGGCCTCAGAAGGCATTGCCTTATTTGGACTACTTTTTATTAATAGGTGATTGGTTTGATGGAGTAATAGAGGGTATGTGAGTGTTCTTGGGGATATGTCAAGAGCTGGGTGTTTCCCTTTGCCACACAAAAGTTGGAAGGCCCTGCCAAGGCATTGTGTTTCTTGGGATTGTTAGTGGATATGGGGTGAGGACTATTTGGTTTACCACTTGAGAAGATAGGACACTTGAAAGAAAAGCTTACTTGGGTGAAAGGCAAAGGCAAGGTGAGGATTAGGGACACTATGGAGCTGTTAGAGCTAAGGAATTTTGCATGCTAAGCAATTCATCGTGGTTGTACATTTTGTAGGTCTGTGTTTTTTTTTGTTAAAAGGGGGAGAAATAAGCATCATTTGTGAGGACTGGTAAGCTTATTTGTGCTAACTTAGAGTTGTGGTTGTCCTTTTCAGATCAGTTTAATGATGTTTCCTTTTGGCAGTAGATTAGGTTGTTTAAGGAGAGTTGCAATCTTTTACAGATGCAGCAGAAAGTATTAAAATGGGAGCATTTTTTACTGGTGAATTGTTTGCAGCTTGGTGGTCAGATGATTGGGAAGATGAATGGAAAAAAGACATTGCCTTTTTGGAATTTATGCCAATTTGGGTGGCAACTGTGATGTGGCAAGAGCGCTTGCATGGTAAGAGGATAATTTTTCATTCAGACAATATGGCAGTGGTGGGTGTTTTACAGTCAAAGACAGCAAAATCTAAAATGCTTGTTAGTGTTATGGAAATTGGTTTTACAGAGTTTGTTGGTTGACTTTTCTTTTACAGGTGTGCACTTGGCAGGTGCTAGGAATGGGATTGCTGACAGTTTGTCTTGTTTTTAGTTTCCCAGGTTGCAGCAGTTAGCTCTGAAGGCAGTGAGTGAACTGGTTTGGTTGCCAGACAAAGTGTGGAAGATTGGACTTGAAGTAACCAGACAGTTGGTGCAGCGATCTTGGGCATTTGACACAAGGAAGGCATATGGAAGGGCTTTACATGATTTTGATAAATTTGTTTTGCAGCTGCCTGAAGAACAGAAAATATGGTTTGAGAAGTTGTTATTGCAATACTTTGCTCATTCTTCGGTCCAAAGTAAAGCTGTCATTTAGTTAAGGTAGATTTGACTGCAATCAGTATATTTGCATGAGTGGTAGGGTTAGAGGATTTCACAAAATCCTCTACAGTAGCTCGTATGTTGAAATGATGTGGTAGAGTTGATGGTGTTAGGTAGGACAGGCAATGGCCAATGACAAGGCAGGTTCTTAAGGTTTTGTTGTGGAGTTTAGAACTAGTGAATGGGGACTCAGTGGATTATAACTTGGTGATGCTGCCACTCTGACTGTATCATGGAGTGTTTAGGGTATCAGAGTTGTTAGGGTCTCTGGTCTGATAGGTGTGACAGTATTTTCCTTATAAGTAGAGATTTGGTCGCATAGATCTAAGATGGAACAGATGGCGATAGGTTCTCAGATGGTTTTTCAAAGGGAAAGAACTGAATCGTTACATCTAGTAGGGTTGGCTAGGAGGTTACAGTGGGCTCCTACTGGGAATCCTCAGGATCTGTTTTTTCTGTGGAAAGGGGGTAAGGTGATAATGGGAAATCAGTTTGCTTCCATGATGAGAAGGACTTCACAGTGTATTGGTTTTGCATTGAAAGGGCTTCTGATTTGGAGAAAGAGGGTAGGTGAGTGGAGGTTATCAACAGGGTAGGTCATTGGTTAAGCTGATCGATGGGGTTATTTTAATATTTTTTTTTTAGGCAAAGAGATTATCATTCTAGATCTTTACTATATTCATTGGGTGGCAATGGCTGCAGTTAAGCCAGATGTCAGTGAGCTGGGTTTACATCACTTCGGGTGGAGAATCCTATGGCATGGTATCAGATGCCTCAGATGGCATTAGCTTATGGAGGAGTTTGTGCACATACAGTCATGGATTGGGATCCTATGAGTTTTGGTGGTTCATTTGGCAGGTAATGATTTGGGAGTAATTCCAAAGATATTATTGGTGCATAGGGTAGTAGAGGATTTAACTTCCTTAAAGAGAGTATTTCCAGGTATGTGTAGTGTGTGGTCAGAAATAGTGCCACATCTTTTTTGTTGGAATGACAGCAGTTTTATGGGAATAGAGCAGGCTCATCATTTTGTAAGCTTTAGATTGTCTAGGCATTTGGGTATTTAGGCATTCATATTATAGAGCATAGGGACTTTGATGACAGGGATCCAGTTTGTTTTAAAGAAGATTAGGTGCTCCTGAGCAAGTTTGGATTGGATTTATTTAATGTATACTTGGCTTTGTTTTTGGAAGGTTTGGTGAAATTATTTTACTAAGTAAGGAGGAACAGCATGGGAAGGCTTGCCCCTCTTCCATTCCCCATCTGGTGTTGGGAGTTGAACTTAAGGAGGTTAGTTGGGGATCAAAGTGGGCAGTTGTACGCTGCTTTTATAAGTGAGAATAAGTGAGTAGCTGTGGCAGTGCTACTTATTTTGGGCAGGGTGAGTGGAATACACTACCATAGTAATGGTTATATGCAGTTCATTTGGTGATTAATACATTTAAGAATATTATTCAATTAAGTTTTGATAAGAAAGTTTTAATAGAGGCCATCAAATGCCAGTTTGGTGTAGTATGAGTTATTGAAGGGGATCAGGACAAATGAGGTTTGGGAACAATCCAGTTTGTCCAGAGGCACTTTAAGTTGTTAGTTGGTTATAACAAAAAGGAGAACGGGGTGTTTAAATGTTTGGCAAGGGTAGGAAGGGGTATGTTAGGACTGGATAGGAAGCGAAAGAGCTCAGATGATGTCATGGATAAGGAAGGGTTAAGTTAGTATAGATGAGCTTTTGGGAGGAAGTCAGGTAGGTGTAAGGAGGAGCTAGAGGGGTATTATGGAGTGTAGCTGAAAGGGGAGGTCAGATTTAGGCATGAACTTGCTGCCCATCCTCTCTCCCTTCATTTATGACATTGGTAATTTAGTTAGTATTTATGGGTACTTAGTTGATTAGGCAGTGAAGAGGGGCAGGCTTGTACCTTTTCTGTTACCCCTGTGGTATTGGGAGTTTGACTTACAGAGGTTGGTTGGGGATCAAAGTGGGCAGTGGTACACTGCTTTGATAAGTGGGAATAATTGAGTGATTGTGGTAACTACTTATTTTAGGCAGGGTGACTAGGGTACACTGCCCTGTTAATGATTACATGCCGTTCATTTGGTGACACACATACTCATTTTCACAAAGGTGATATTAACATGTAAAACAGATATTATGGTGATTTTATTAGAAATGAAATATTATAATTGTACAAGCAGCTGTTGATATATTTAAAACCATACTAAACAGAACCCAGATGTCAGTGAAGTCTTTATTTGTGCAAATTATTTTACTCTGTTTGCTGAGTTTTTGAGTTTCTGAAATATTTACACTATTCTGATTTGTATATTTAATATATATATATATATATATATATATATATATATATATATACATACTGTACATGTATATATATATATATATATATATATATATATATATATATATACTGTATATGTATGTATGTATATATATATATATATATATATATATATATATATATATATATATATATATATATACACACACAAAATAGACTTCCAGCACCACCAAAAATAAATGACCAGTGATTTAGTCGATCCGAACAAACAGCAATACTTGCCAAACGTCTTTATTGGCTGACAAACAGTGGAAAAATGCAAATGGCAAAAAACTCCAAACCGGTTTTACCCATTAGGCATCGTCAGTGGAATAATGGGTGAAACCGGTTTGGGGTTGTTTGCCATTTGCATTTTTCCACTGTTTGTCGGCCAATAAAAACTGTTGGCAATTATTGTTGTTGGTTTGGATTGACTAAATCGCTGGTCATTTATTTTTTGTGGTGCTGGAAGTCTATTTTGTGTTTCATATGTACTTTTGGCTTCTTTCGAGCACACCGTGAGCTTCACGTGCACTGGCTTTGGTTTGGAACTATATATATATATATATATATATATATATATATATATATATATATATATATATATTGCCAAATATCTAAATGGGAGGGCTAGTTGGACATCTAATATCAGTGCAGCATTTTTCCAGCATTATGTATGCTTTCATACGAATGCACATATAAAAACATTTTGTTTCAAGTTATTTTTTATTGATTTACTTATCTGTTGCTTTTATTGACTGGGGTAGTTAGACTGAGCTGTGAAAGCACCTTTTCAGTGGAAGCCCAGGAAGAAAAGCTCCCTTGTCTAAGTAGGCAATTTTATACAAGAAAACATGTAAAGCTTAAAGTTAAAATATAAATGTGCAATGACTGAAATGCAGCTATACTAGAAAAAAAATCTGCAATACATCATCAATTCAAGACAAGTGGAATATACAATGAGGTTTAAAATGTCATATTACAATTTTTACATTTATGGGTAGGAGTAATAAGAGAGGCGGTGTGGAATATATAGGGAGAAAGCATAGCAGAAAGCAGAGGATAGGAACAGAAAGTACAGAAAAAAATATTAACATTTACATATATTCATAAGGCCGGATTTCAAAACAGTGCTCTCAGTGAAAGTCTGCCCTGATTTTGAAAGACCTGTTCTTAGTTAAAGTGACTTTCTTAAGTGCAAGGCCTGTCTGTAACAGGCTTATTTCAGGGTCCAGATTCCAAAAAAGCTGCTCTTAGCTTGAAAGCAAGTTTTTTTTTAAACAGGTCCCTAAAACTTTCAGGAAACGATTCACATTTTCTCTCATCCCAAGTATTGAATTTTCTGAGGAGATACTCCTGACCTTTGTTTTGACTGGACATTTAAAACATTGTTCTACAGGGCATCCAAACGGGCAATTCTAGAGATGTTTACAGAAATACAGGGCCCATTTCCAAAAGACTTGCTCTCAGTTAAAGTGACTAGTTACACTGGCTGTTGATTTTTTGGAATCTAGTCTGTGTAGCAAGCCTGCTTATAGATAGACCTTACACTGAAGTAAGTCACTCACACTGAGAGCAATGCCCCAATTCCAACAGACTTGCTCTCAGTGTAAGTGAATGCTTTAATGATAATTTTGCATTACATTAGTTTTAATGTAATACCATGAGTGTCACATATGTTTTACCTGGGACAAGTCATTAAGAGAAATATTAATATAGGACATATTCATATTTTGGTATAAAAATCAAACATTCTCACTTGCTCACCATGCCTGAAATGTACTGTGATATGTTGTTCCACCGCATAACTATGTGGACAATGCCTAAAATATTTGCATAAATGCAGTATATATTGCATACACATACAAATGCTAGTATATAAACATCAGGTGTCATTGAAAGGTTTTCCAGCATTATTCAAACTTTCAAACGATACCATGAAGTACCATAAATTCCACCTTAGCCAGGTTATTAAAATAAACATTAATATTGCAGATATACATTGCCTGAAATAAAAATAAAATATAAATTTGTTACTTACTGAAACTCTGATTTGGATGGTGAAATTCTGCTCCACAGTGGTACTGAGTTGGGCAGTTCTTGAAATATTTGTATAAATACAGAGGATTCTGAGTGGACTGTTGACCATAGCCTGCTTATTATGGGTTCATAGTTAAAAAGCAGTTTAATGACTACCAGAACCTTGATAAGACTAGCCATGCAATCCAATTCAGTTGTGTCCCTACATATCATGGGCATTTATTAGTAGGGGGTATGTTAGTTATGAAGTTTCTAGATGTTATATGGGGGGGGGGAGTATGTTAGTCTGAGCATTACTGTCTGCCTCTGTCTATCAGATACATGGGGGACAGACCTGAGGTAAATTTCCAATTTCCCATCCATTGGTCAAGGTTACATTTAAATGGGGTTAGAAATGGACTCTGCTTCAAATGGATGAGGAGCCTGTTCAAGAGAATAGGAATCCTCTGAGACAGATATCTGTCTCAAAAATAAGTCTTATTTATATCACAAGTATTATTTATGTCACAGTTATGTGTTCAAGACATGGATGTCAAGAATGCATCTTGAGAGTGAGACTCAAATGGTGAATATCGACATCCTTGTCAAGAACACATAATGTGACGTTAACAACTGGAGACATGACCATAATTCTTTGTAATGCATGGAGCTTCATGCATTCCATTTGCTACTAGTTAATTACACACAGAAGAAAAAGTTGCAAGGCACTTAATGAGCTCTGTTAGAAAGGCAACACACTTTCTCATGTTGCACAAAGTCAGGGCACATTACTGAGACTGACAGGAGGCAGAAGCGAATCTGTTTTTAATTCTGCCACTGTCATTTTCTGGTTGGTAATGGCATATTTAACTTCCTAGAGTGATACTTGGTCTTAACAAGTAAGGCAGGGGGTACTTAACTTTTGTGAAGATCGGGTCTCGTGCTATATTACTATAAAAACACTTAAATGATTAGTCTTTTTTCCAGATAGCATTATCACCATGCTACATGCACTATATAATATTTATGGATATCTGCATCTTTTATTGCAAAAGAAATCCTGGCTATCCAGAAAGGATAAGGATTTGGACTTATAATGATACTATGGTCCAGGTTCCAAAAGATTTGCTGTCAGTATAAGTCTGCCCTGATTCCAAAAGACTTGCTCTCAGTGTGACTTACTTCAGTATAAGGTCTATCTATAAACAGGCTTGCAGAGCGAGCTGGATTCTAAAACATCTGCTCTTAATGCAAGTGGTCACTTACACTTAAAGCAAGCCTTTTGGAATCGCTATGTTTCTTACAGATTACCAATAGAAAAATGGTGAAATCACAAAAATAAATAAGTAAATAAAACATGTAGGGACAGTGGTACACAACAGTTCATGATTTAATTACGGGGAGTATAGCATACCTACCCAAAGTGGGGAAACAGTATTCCATAACATATCTAATTCTAAAGGGTACATATACTCAAGAACATAAATGAAACACTTCATGTAGATGTTTTTACAAGCAATAAATACACATTTATATAGTTTTGGGTTATCTGAGTGTTGCAGTTTGTTCACCTAAAAAATGAAGACTCTAGAATTTCATTGATGCAGTCCACAAAGTTACTCATATAACT